>NC_061514.1:267885703-267922961 GCF_022539505.1 Lolium rigidum
AGGCCGTCGAGGCCGTCGAGGCCGAGGGCGCGGTCGCCGTGCTGGAGCAGCATCACCCAGCCGCTCGTCGTCGCCAGCGCCGTCATTGTCTTCGGAGGAGGCGACGTGCTTCGAATTCATCCTACGCATCGACCAGGACCCTCTCGGCATCAAGCGGCTTCCGGACAAGTTCGCCGAGTTCGTCGATGGCGTCTGCAACTTTCGTCGATGGCGTGTCGAGGTATTGTTCGACGGCCAGGGCAAGATGTACCCGCACACCGGGTGGGACAAGTTCGCCCGCTACCTCGATCTCGAACCCGGCTGCCAGCCTTATCTTCTCGCTACGACGGGGATGGCGACATGGTCGTCAAAGTGTTCGACGGCACATCCTGCCGGAGATACTACCACATCAGCCGAGTCAAGCTCGAGCACCGACAGTTAGATATTTTCGAGTGTTCTTTCTTTGCAGCGAAAATGGCCACCGGCCAATAGAACCACTAGTGTACGTTTCCGGTCTCGGGTGCTTGGGAGTGTTCTTTCTTGGCAGCGAACACAGGAAACACCCGAGGACGACACTAGTTAGGTTTCCTCATTTTTCAATGTTCTAATCTTGTTTTAAACTATGTAATGGTTTGTGTAATGTTCGTATCTGTGTTTAAATGAAAAAGAGAAAAAAATTAGGTAAAAGTTATTGGTTTCCAAAATTTGTGAAGTTTTTTATTTATTTCAATTTTTGTGATAGTAAACCTATAAATTTCTGTTAAATTCAGGCGAAAAAAAGTTGACAGATAAAGCCATGGCCCATGAGTTCCCTCCCCGCGTGCATTGGCCCGTTACATGTCTGACAGTCTAGTTTTTTAATTTTTCTTTAAATCTGCAGCACATCCGGTTAAATTCAAAAAATTCAAAAAAGTTTTAACCAACGGATTATGTTCACAAAAACGTGTGACATATTGGGTTAAAAAAACTGGATTTTTTTTGGAAGGTCGAAAAATCGACTAGCTTAGAAAAGCTGGTTTGATGTAACCCAAACGGTTCCGTTTCTAAAAATGCAGATTTTTCGACCTTCGAGAAACGCTCCAGAAATTTTTGCACACACTCTGATATCCATCCTAAGACGAATTGTTAAGTTTTTTTCATTTTTTGAATTTCTGTGAAAATAAAATATTAAATTTCAGTTAAATTCGAGTTGGGAAAAAAACAGAAGAAAACTAGAGAACCCTGCTGGATGGGCCATGAGTATACCTTCCCCGCGTCCATGCTCCACGTTAATGGGCTTAGTTCAAACCGCGTTACATGTCTGACGGCCTAACTGAAAAGTTTTTTAGTTTTGATTTGAATAAATCAGCACCACATGTGGTTAAATCCAAAAAAATCAAAAAAAGTTTTAACCAACGGATTATGTTCACAAAAACGTGTGACATATTAGGTAAAAAAACTGGATTTTTTTTCAAAGGTCGAAAAATCGACTAGCTTAGAAAAAGTGGTTTGATGTAACCCAAACGTTTCCGTTTCTAAAACTGTGGATTTTTCGACCTTCGAGAAACGCTCCAGAAATTTTTGCACACACTCTGATATCCATCCTAAGACGAAGTGTTAAGTTTTTTTCATTTTTTGAATTTCTATTAAAATAAACTATTAAATTTCAGTTAAATTCGAGTTGGGAAAAAACAGAAGAAAACTAGAGAACCCTGCTGGATGGGCCATGAGTATTCCTTCCCCGCGTCCATGCTCCACGTTAATGGGCTTAGTTCAAACCGCGTTACATGTCTGACGGCCTAACCGAAAAGTTTTTTAGTTTTGATTTGAATAAATCAGCACCACATCTGGTTAAATTCAAAAAATTCAAAAAAAGTTTTAACCAACGGATTATGTTCACAAAAACGTGTGACATATTGGGTAAAAAAAACTGGATTTTTGTTCAAATGTCGAAAAATCGACTAGCTTAGAAAAAGTGGTTTGATGTAACCCAAACGGTTCCATTTCTAAGAATGTGGATTTTTCGACCTTCGAGAAACGCTCCAGAAATTTTTGCACACACTCTTGTATCCATTCTAAGACGAACTGTGAAGGTTTTTTCATTTTTTGAATTTCTGTAAAAATAAACTACTAAATTTTAGTTAAATTCGAATTGGAAAAAAAGACAGAAGAAACTAGAGAACCCAGCTGGATGGGCCATGAGTGTTCCCTACCCACCGCTCCATCGCCTCCCTAAGGACTATAAAAAGGGCCGCCTCTCATCGTCCCTTTCACACACAAACCCTAGAGGCTCTCTCCCCAACCCTTGCCGCCACCGTCTCAACAAGAGTTGACGCCATGGCCGGAGAGGCGGAGGCCGACGTGGTCGTGGCCGTGGCCGCGGCGAGCTGCACGCTCGCCGTCGCCTGCCACACCGTCGGCTTCATCGCCGGAGATGGACGTGGAGGGGCCCGTGCTGTTCGAGTTCGTCCTCGTACTCAAGGGCGACCCACGCGGCATCCGGAGACTTCCCGACCCCTTCGCCGTCTATGTCGCCGGCGACGATCGACCGGGCACGCTGCATCTGCGGGAGGCTTCGTCCGGCTTCTACCGGTGGATCGTCGACGTCATATACGACGGGCGCGGCAAGATGTACCTCCACATCGGCTGGGAGAAGTTCGCGCGCCACCACAGACTCGAAGCCGGCTTCACCTCCTGTTCACCTACTATGGCGACAGGGACTTGAGCGTCAAGGTTTTCGACGAGACGCGCTGCCGCCGGGACAACCACGACAACCACAGCGACAGCACCGACGAGGAGGACGACTGATGAAGAGTGTTGTTTCTTCGCAGCGAATACGTGCACGGAAGTTTCGGGTGTTCGCCTCATCCTCCCGTCTGGATTTTCCGAGTTTGGGTGACTCGGGGATTGTTAGCAGTGAACACAGGAAACCTTGGATGCACGGTCTAGTTAGGTTTAGTTTTTTTGCAAAATTTTATATTTGTGTCCACCATGGTTCAAAATATGTATTAGTTTGTGGAAAACCATGTCCCAATTATGTATTAGTTTGTGGAAATTGAAATGAAAATACCAAAAAAAAGTATTTTAAAGGTTTCGTGTGTTCACACGAAACCTTCGATGCCAAATCAAGTGGATGGATGTGGATGTGGATGTGGATGGGGTTGCCAGGGTGAGTCCAACTGAGTGCATGGTTATTTCATGTGAGAAACCTAGGAGACTTAACACGGAATGGTGCATGGTCTATTTAGTCAACGTCGAAATAATCACAAGTACACAAATATGTGACTATTTTTTACCTCAAACTCATATGTGACTATTTTTTACTCCTTTCTTACCTGTACCTTCTATGGTAATCAAACTTGTTGATTTTAGATAACATCTCTATGTGGCAATGACTTTGTTATCGAGGGATCGAACAAGTTTGGCTACGGAGACTGAGCAGTCTATGTGAAAAACAATCTATGCATGAGAATAACAAACAAGGCATTCATGCATGCATAACAGTTATAACTAGCATTTATCTATATAAAAGAGTAACAGTTATAACTAGCATTTATCTAAACAAGGCATTCATGCTTAACAGTTAGAACTAGCATTTATCTAAACAAGGTATTCATGCATAACAGTCATAACCAGCATTTATCTAAACAAGCAGGCATTCATGCATAACACTGGAGATATATGTTCTTAGTACTAAGAAATTCCATAAGTAGAACTTAAGGTTCTACGTACACACATTAAACCTAAAAGTTCTTAGTTATCCATTACAACCAGACAGAAATAAGCTCCAAGGACATAACACATATACGGCGGCGAGCATCGGGCTGAGGCATGCATGGTAGGTTCACATGTTGCGATGCCTCTTGAGGATCCTGCCGGAACGGGGAAGGCGAGGACCCAGCAGAAACCTTGCAAGTGCCTCGTGGTCAGCCTTGCCCTGCCACTCGTGGGCGCTGTGGCGAGTGTCCATAGCATGCATCTCAAGGGAAGCCAGCAAGCCGTCCTTCACCTTGCAGGGACAGAAGGGGCAAGCATGCCTTCCCCTACGCACTGTCTTCAGAATCCGAGACTCGAATCCCTTGACCTGCCTCTGCACGTAGGACTCAAAGTTGTCCGTCGACGTCATCATCTGTGTTGTACTGCAAATAAAATTAGTTAGTCATGTGATTCATACATGGAAGGACAGTATTCATTTCATTGAACAAAACAGACTAGACATGAGGAATAATCCTACAAGAAAATTAGAACCGATGAGACATTGGATATGCCTCACCTGGAACATACTTCATCTGAAAGAAAGAACTATTACAATTGGTCGCAAAAAATGAGAGGTAGCTAACAATCCCCACCATAGTACTACGGACAAATGTGTGTTCCACTTTTTCTCATGATTCATTTTTTGTAAATTCTGTTTTCCCAAAGTTCATTTCTACATATTTCGTGGTGTGATAATTTCTACGAAACATTGTTAGAAAAATAAACCTTTCACTTTTGAACCGCTTTAACCAATCAGCAGCTTTAAATGCCTCTATTAAATAGAGCAAGTGGATCGTCATTTTAGCTCACTGATTTAATGCCTAAAAAAATAGAAGAGAGACATGCATTGGGGCAAGGAGTAATTATATGATGTGATTAATTAGCAAATTAAATGGAAGCAGACCTTATTTGATATATATTTTGGAACAAGTAGTTCTTCACAAATTGCTCAATAATATTTTAACAACCACAAATAAGCATACATTAGGCATGGTAGAGTACAATGTGTAAAGTCTATACGATGAAGCATTTATGTATAAGAGGAATCAGATGGCATTGTACTACATTTATATTACATCGGAATATAGTGATGTAAATGGAAAAGATGCCATCACTCACCGATATCTCGTAAACCCTAGGTATGATTTTCAATCATTTTAGGTCAATCATTGCATGCCTTGATCCCAACCCCCAATAATCATTTTTGGTTTCTCAATGTTGTTACTAGCATGCACAACATTTATAAGCATCTTCTTGATTAATGAGCATATGTTTTGACAGAATACGACACTTTATTCATTAACCCATATCAATACAAAGGGTCTTCCGGATGCAAGCGGAGCATAATAATTGGAAATAAAACCGAAGGACGCTAGATTACAGGATCTAGCTAAAATGTGTGCCGCTTCATTTAAAGAGCGTTTAACAGTCAGCAATAGATTCAACAGACAAGTTTGATGTCCTTTATGAACACTCCCACCTGATACCGATCAAGCACAGTGGTGTTTATTCGTTGGATCAAGGACAAGCAATCAGTGACGAAGATCATCTTTGAAAAAACCCTATTTCTAGTGATCAGCACCGCTTGTCGAAGAGCCAAAGCTTCGAGCAATCTCCGGAGAGGTAAAAGATTGCATCGTTGACGAATCAAGGACAAGCAATCGGTGACGAATGAGGGATTTTTTCTACACATGAGGAATAATCCTACACGAAAATTTGCGGGGGTTGCCTCCACTTATTTGTGGACGGAGGGAGTGTAGATCTACCTCGCGGGGCTCGATGTACTCGCGGACATAGCTGCGTTTACCGGATCGACATAGCATCCACGCGCATCTACTACATCGACTTTGCGGGGTTACCGGATCCGAGAGCGGAGACATAGCTTTACCTCGCAGGGCTGGACGTACCGGGCCGGCCTCGTACAAGGCGTCGATTTCCTTGTACGCCGCCTCCCTCTCGGCAGCGGCGCGAGCAGCGGCGGCCACCGCATCTGCGCCGCCGCCCAGATCAGCAAAAACAGCTCCCGCGCCGCCGTCCGCCACCGCACCAGCGCCGCCGCCCAGATCAGCACCAGCAGCTCCCGCTCCCGCAACCGCTCCCGCTCCCGCAACCGCTCCCGCAACCTCTTGATGTCTACTTTCCCCCTCCTTTCCTGTAGACAGTGTTGGGCCTCCAAGAGAAGAGGTTTGTAGAACAGCAGCAAGTTTCCCTTAAGTGGATACCCAAGGTTTATCGAACTCAGGGAGGAAGAGGTCAAAGATATCCCTCTCATGCAACCCTGCAACCACAAAGCAAGAAGTCTCTTGTGTCCCCAACACACCAAATAGGTGCACTAGTTCGGCGAAGAGATAGTGAAATACAGGTGGTATGAATATATATGAGCGATAGCAACGGTGCCGTGAAAAGTGCTTGGCGCGTAGTTGATGGTGGTGGTATTGCAGCGAGTAGTAACACGATAAAACAGTAGAACAAGCAAGCGATAGCGATATTTAGGAGCAAGGCCTAGGGATTACACTTTCACTAGTGGACACTCTCAACATTGATCACATAACGGAATAGATAAATGCATACTCTACACTTTTGTTGGATGATGAACACATTGCGTAGGATTACACGAACCCTCAATGCCGGAGTTAACAAGCTCCACAATAATACTCATGTTTTAGTAACCTTTAGTGTAAGATAGATCAACACTACTAAACCAAGTACTAGCATAGCATGCACACTGTCACCTTCATGCATATGTAGGAGGAATAGATCACATCAATAATATCATAATGATAATTAACTCCACAATCTACAAGAGATCATGATCATAGCCTACGACAAGAACCACACGGTGCACGCACTAGTCACCTTTACACATGCAGGAGGAATAGAACTACTTTAATAACATCACTAGAGTAGCACATAGATGAATTGTGATACAAAACTCATATGAATCTCAATCATGTAAAGCAGCTCATGAGATCATTGTATTGAAGTACATGGAAGAGAGATGAACCACATAGCTACCGGTACAGCCCCGAGCCTCGATGGAGAACTACTCCCTCCTCATGGGAGCAGCAGCGGTGATGAAGATGGCGGTGGAGATGGCAGCGGTGGCGATGGAGATGGCAGCGGTGTCGATGGAGAAGCCTTCCGGGGGCACTTCCCCGCTCCGGCAGGGTGCCGGAACAGAGTTCTGTCCCCCGAATTGGAGTTTCGCGATGGCGGCGGCGCCACAGTAACTTTTCTGGAGTTTCGTCAATTGGTGTCGAGGTTTTAGGTCACGACGACTTAAATAGGCGAAGAGTCGGAGTCGGAGGGGGCCTGGGCTGCCCGGACCATAGGGGGCGCGCCCCCTTGGGCCGCGCCGCCCACGGTGTGGGGCCCCCCGGCACCCCTTTGACCTTTCTTCGGTGCTCCGGAAGCTTCGCGTATTTCTAAGACTTTCGGCGTTGATTTCGTCCGATTCCGAAAATATTTCCTTACTAGGATTTCGAAACCAAAAACAGCAGAAAACAAAGAATCGTCCTTTCGGCATCTCGTCAATAGGTTAGTTCCGTAAAATGCACGAATATGACATAAAGTGTGCATATAACATGTAGATAACATCAATAATGTGGCATGGAACACAAGAAATTATCGATACGTTGGAGACGTATCAGCATCCCCAAGCTTAGTTCTCGCTCGTCCCGAGCAGGTAAAACGATAACAAAGACAATTTCTGGAGTGACATGCCATCATAACCTTGATCATACTATTTGTACAGCATATGTAGTGAATGCAGCGATCAAAACAATGTATATGACATGGGTAAACAACTGAATCATAAAGCAAAGACTTTTCATGAATAACACTTCAAGACAAGCATCAATAAGTCTTGCATAAGAGTTAACTCATAAAGCAATAATTCAAAGTAGAGGCATTGAAGCAACACAAAAGAAGATGAAGTTTCAGCGGTTGCTTTCAACTTGTAACATGTATATCTCATGGATAATTGTCAATGCAAAGCAATATAACAAATGCAATATGCAAATATGTAAGAATCAATGCACAGTTCACACAAGTGTTTGCTTCTTGAGGTGGAGAGAAATAGGTGAACCGACTCAACAATAAAAGTAAAAGAATGGTCCTTCAAAGAGGAAAGCATCGATTGCTATATTTGTGCTAGAGCTTTTATTTTGAAAACATAAAGAGAGCATAAAAGTAAAGTTTTGAGAGGTGTTTGTTGTTGTCAACGAATGGTAGCGGGTACTCTAACCCCCTTGCCAGACAAACCTTCAAAGAGCGGCTCCCATTTTATTTTATTTTTGGATGGCACTCCTTCCAACCTTTCTTTCACAAACCATGGCTAACCGAATCCTCGGGTGCCCGCCAACAATCTCATACCATGAAGGAGTACCTTTTTATTTTAGTTTTATTATGATGACACTCCTCCCAACCTTTGCTTACACAAGCCATGGCTAACCGAATCCTTCGGGTGCCGTCCAACAATCATATACCATGGAGGAGTGTCTATTTTTGTTAATTAATTTGGGACTCGGGAATCCCATTGCCAGCTCTTTTTGCAAAATTATTGGATAAGCGGATGAAGCCACTAGTCCATTGGTGAAAGTTGCCCAACAAGATTGAAAGATAAACACCACATACTTCCTCATGAGCTATAAAACATTGACACAAATAAGAGGTAATAAATTTTGAATTATTTAAAGGTAGCACTCAAGCAATTTACTTTGGAATGGCGGAGAAATACCATGTAGTAGGTAGGTATGGTGGACACAAATGGCATAGTGTTGGCTCAAGTATTTGGATGCATGAGAAGTATTCCCTCTCGATACAAGGTTTAGGCTAGCAAGGTTGTTTGAGGCAAACACAAGGATGAACTAGTACAGCAAAACTCACATAAAAGACATATTACAAGTATTATAAGACTATACATCGTCTTCCTTGTTGTTCAAACACCTTACTAGAAATTATCTAGACCTTAGAGAGACCAATTATGCAAACCAAATTTTAGCATGCTCTATGTATTTCTTCACTAATGGGTGCAAAGTATATGATGCAAGAGCTTAAACATGAGCACAACAATTGCCAAGTATCACATTACCCAAGACATTATAGCAATTACTACATGTATCATTTTCCAATTCCAACCATATAACAATTTAACGAAGAGAAAACTTCGCCATGAATATTATGAGCTAAGAACACATGTGTTCATATGAACCAGCGGAGCGTGTCTCTCTCCCACACAAGCATGATGTAATCCAATTTATTCAAACACAAACAAAAACAAAAGCAAACAAACGGACGCTCCAAGAAAAAGCACATAAGATGTGGCCGAATAAAAATATAGTTTCGAGGGAGGAACCCGATAATGTTGTCGATGAAGAAGGGGATGCCTTGGGCATCCCCAAGCTTAGACGCTTGAGTCTTCTTGATATATGCAGGGGTGAACCACCGGGTGCATCCCCAAGCTTAGAGCTTTCACTCTCCTTGATCATAGTATATCATCCTCCTCTCTTGACCCTTGAAAACTTCCTCCACACCAAACTCGAAACAACTCATTAGAGGGTTAGTGGACAATAAAAATTAACATGTTCAGAGGTGACACAATCATTCTTAACACTTCTGGACATTGCATAGAGCTACTGGACATTAATGGATCAAAGAAATTCATCCAACATAGCAAAAGAGGCAATGCGAAATAAAAGGCAGAATCTGTCAAAACAGAACAGTCCGTAAAGATGGATTTTATTAGGCCACCAGACTTGCTCAAATGAAAATGCCCAAATTGAATGAAAGTTGCGTACATATCTGAGGATCATGCACGTAAATTGGCATAATTTTCTGAGCTTCCTGCAGGGCAGTGGGCTCAGATTCGTGACAGCAAAGAAATCTGGAACTGCGCAGTAATCCAAATCTAGTACTTACTTTTCTATCAACGGCTTAACTTGGCACAACAAAACTCAAAACTAAGATAAGGAGAGGTTGCTACAGTAGTAAACAACTTCCAAGACACAAATATAAAACAAAGTACTGTAGCAAAATAACACATGGGTTATCTCCCAAGAAGTTCTTTCTTTATAGCCGTTAAGATGGGCTCAGCAGTTTTAATGATGCACTCGCAAGAAATAGTATTTGAAGCAAAAGAGAGCATCAAGAGGCAAATTCAAAACACATTTAAGTCTAACATGCTTCCTATGCAAAGGAATCTTGTAAATAAACAAGTTCATGAAGAGCAAAGTAACAAGCATAGGAAGATAAAACAAGTGTAGCTTCAAAAATTTCAGCACATAGAGAGGCATTTTAGTAACATGAAAATTTCTACAACCATATTTTCCTCTCTCATAATAACTTTCAGTAGCAACATGAGCAAACTCAACAATATAACTATCAAATGAAACATTCTTATCATGAGTCTCATGCACAAAATTATTACTACTCCCAACATAAGCATAATCAGTTTTATTAGTTGTAGTGGGAGCAAATTCAACAAAGTAGCTATCATTATTATTCTCATCAAGTGTAGGAGGCATATTGTAATCATAATCAAATTCACTCTCCATAGTAGGTGGCACCAAAAGACCACTATCATTATAATCATCATAAATAGGAGGCAAAGTATCATCAAAGAAAATTTTCTCCTCAATGCTTGGGGGACTAAAAAGATCATGAAAACCAGCTTCCCCAAGCTTAGAACTTTCTATATCATTATCAAAAATGGTGTTCAAAGCGTTCATACTAATATTACTACCAAGCATGCAAAGAAGATTTCATAGGTTTTTTAATTTTCGCATCAAACAATCCATGTTTTAAATCAGGAAATAGAATAAGAAGCTCACTCTTGTACATTATGCCAAACTAGTGTAAACAAGAAACAACAAGATGCAATTGCAGGATCTAAAGGAAATAGCTTTGAGCACACACACAACGGCGCCGGAAAAATACTTTACCCGAGACCGTAGTATGAGAGCCTTTTACCTTTCCTCCCCGGCAACGGCGCCGTAAAAGTGCTTGATGTCTACTTTCCCCTCCTTTCCTCGTAGACAGTGTTGGGCCTCCAAGAGAAGAGGTTTGTAGAACAGCAAGCAAGTTTCCCTTAAGTGGATACCCAAGGTTTATCGAACTCAGTGGAGGAAGAGGTCAAAGATATCCCTCTCATGCAACCCCGCAACCACAAAGCAAGAAGTCTCTTGTGTCCCCAACACACCAAATAGGTGCACTAGTTCGGCGAAGAGATAGTGAAATACAGGTGGTATGAATATATATGAGCAGTAGCAACGGTGCCAGAAAAGTGCTTGGCGCGTAGTTGATGGTGGTGGTATTGCAGCAGTAGTAACACAGTAAAACAGTAAACAAGCAGCGATAGCAGTATTTAGGAGCAAGGCCTAGGGATTACACTTTCACTAGTGGACACTCTCAACATTGATCACATAACAGAATAGATAAATGCATACTCTACACTTTTGTTGGATGATGAACACATTGCGTAGGATTACACGAACCCTCAATGCCGGAGTTAACAAGCTCCACAATAATACTCATGTTTTAGTAACCTTTAGTGTAAGATAGATCAACACTACTAAACCAAGTACTAGCATAGCATGCACACTGTCACCTTCATGCATATGTAGGAGGAATAGATCACATCAATAATATCATAATGATAATTAACTCCACAATCTACAAGAGATCATGATCATAGCCTACGACAAGAACCACACGGTGCACGCACTAGTCACCTTTACACACATGCAGGAGGAATAGAACTACTTTAATAACATCACTAGAGTAGCACATAGATGAATTGTGATACAAAACTCATATGAATCTCAATCATGTAAAGCAGCTCATGAGATCATTGTATTGAAGTACATGGAAGAGAGATGAACCACATAGCTACCGGTACAGCCCCGAGCCTCGATGGAGAACTACTCCCTCCTCATGGGAGCAGCAGCGGTGATGAAGATGGCGGTGGAGATGGCAGCGGTGGCGATGGAGATGGCAGCGGTGTCGATGGAGAAGCCTTCCGGGGCACTTCCCCGCTCCGGCAGGTGCCGAACGCAGTTCTGTCCCCCGAATTGGAGTTTCGCGATGGCGGCGGCGCTACAGTAACTTTTCTCGGAGTTTCGTCAATTGGTGTCGAGGTTTTAGGTCACGACGACTTAAATAGGCGAAGAGTCGGAGTCGGAGGGGCCCGGGCTGCCCGGACCATAGGGGGCGCGCCCCCTTGGGCCGCGCCGCCCACAGTGTGGGGCCCCCCGGCACCCCTTTGACCTTTCTTCGGTGCTCCGGAAGCTTCGCGTATTTCTAAGACTTTCGGCGTTGATTTCGTCCGATTCCGAAAATATTTCCTTACTAGGATTTCTGAAACCAAAAACAGCGAGAACAACAGCAATCGTCCTTTCGGCATCTCGTCAATAGGTTAGTTCCAGAAAATGCACGAATATGACATAAAGTGTGCATATAACATGTAGATAACATCAATAATGTGGCATGGAACACAAGAAATTATCGATACGTTGGAGACGTATCACCTCTCCCGCGGCCGCCCCCACAGCCGCAGCCGCTCCCTCTCCGCCCTCCAAACCAGCAGCAGCCGCGGCTAGGTTCATGTCCATTGCCGGATCTGTGCTTCGCCGAAGAAATGGGAGTGTAGGGAGAGAGGCTTTGTTCGCCGAAGAACTAGGGTTAGGGTTTTCTCTCCTCTGCTTTTTGCCGGAAATGGGGATGGTGGGGAGGGGATGCGGCCGACTGGGGATAAAGTAGTGGACTCTTTTGGCTTGTGCGCGTGTGCGTGGACCCGTGTGTGGACCCGTGGGCATGGACGGGCGTGTACGCGGAAGGGGCGTGTACGCGGAAGGGGTACGGGCGTGTACGCGGAAGAGGTGTACGGGCGTGTATGTATTCTCGCGGTGATACGCGTACCTCCTCGAGCTAACGGGTCCTGCGGGTTTTGGAGCGGGCATTTCTATACCCGAATCGAAGTTGAAAAGACGATCCTGCCCCTCGCCGCGGAGTAATCTGGGTCGTCCTTGTGTTCCGCTCAACATACCCGTTCGACGTTGGGGGTCTATGGAAGCAGTCGCCATATTAAATATCAATTTCCTCTCAAGAAAGGTATGGAACACTTCCCTAGAAAGAGAATGAAGTTACCTTTTGATTCTATCATTAGAAAAAATTATGATGTTGATGCTGCATCTTTTGATAACACTTGATATACACTTTCTGCGCCTAGCTGAATGGCGTTAAAGAAAAGTGCTTATGGGAGACAACCCATGTTTTTACTACAGTACCTTTGTTTTATATTTGAGTCTTGGAAGTTGTTTACTACTGTAGCAACCTCTCCTTATCTTAGTTTTGTGCATTGTTGTGCCAAGTAAAGTCGTTGATAGTAAGGTTCATACTAGATTTGGATTACTGCGCAGAAACAGATTTCTTTGCTGTCACGAATCTGGGTCTAATTCTCTGTAGGCAACTCAGAAAATTATGCCAATTTACGTGAGTGATCCTCAGATATGTGCGCAACTTTCACTCAATTTGGGCATTTTCATCTGAGCAAGTCTAGTGCCACTTTAAAATTCGTCTTTACGAACTGTTCTGTTTTGACAGATTCTGCCTTTTATTTCGCATTGCCTCTTTTGCTATGTTGGATGAATTTCTTTGATCCATTAATGTCCAGTAGCTTTGTGCAATGTCCAGAAGTGTTAAGAATGATTATGTCACCTCTGAACATGTAAATTTTTATTGTGCACTAACCCTCTAATGAGATATTTTGAGTTTGGTGTGGAGGAAGTTTTCAAGGATAAAGAGAGGAGGATGATACAATATGATCAAGGAGAGTGAAAGCTCTAAGCTTGGGGATGCCCCGGTGGTTCACCCCTGCATATTTTAAGAAGACTCAAGCGTCTAAGCTTGGGGATGCCCAAGGCATCCCCTTCTTCATCGACAACATTATCGAGTTCCTCCCCTGAAACTATATTTTTATTCCATCACATCTTATGTGCTTTGCTTGGAGCGTCGGTTTGTTTTTGTTTTTGTTTTTGTTTGAATAAAATGGATCCTAGCATTCATTGTGTGGGAGGGAGACACGCTCCGCTGTTGCATATGGATAAATATGTCCTTAGGCTTTACTCATAGTATTCATGGCGAAGGTTGAATCTTCTTCGTTAAATTGTTATATGGTTGGAATCGGGAAATGCTACATGTAGTAATTCTAAAATGTCTTGAATAATTTGATACTTGGCAATTGTTGTGCTCATGTTTAAGCTCTTGCATCATATACTTTGCACCTATTAATGAAGAAATACATAGAGCTTGCTAAAATTTGGTTTGCATATTTGGTCTCTCTAAAGTCTAGATAATTTCTAGTATTGAGTTTTGAACAACAAGGAAGACGGTGTAGAGCCTTATAATGTTTACAATATGTCTTTTATGTGAGTTTTGCTGCACCGGTTCATCCTTGTGTTTGTTTCAAATAACCTTGCTAGCCTAAACCTTGTATCGAGAGGGAATACTTCTCATGCATCCAAAATCCTTGAGCCAACCACTATGCCATTTGTGTCCACCATACCTACCTACTACATGGTATTTCTCCGCCATTCCAAAGTAAATTGCTTGAGTGCTACCTTTAAATTTCCACCATTCGCCTTTGCAATATATAGCTCATGGGACAAAATAGCCTTAAAAACTATTGTGGTATTGAATATGTACTTATGCACTTTATCTCTTATTAAGTTGCTTGTTGTGCGATAACCATGCTCCCGGGGACGCCATCAACTACTCTTTGTTGAATATCATGTGAGTTGCTATGCATGTCCGTCTTGTCTCGAAGTAAGGGAGATTTACCACTCATTTAATGGTTAGAGCATGCATAATGTTAGAGAAGAACATTGGGCCGCTAACTAAAGCCATGAATCATGGTGGAAGTTTCAGCTTTTGGACATATATCCTCAATCTCATTTGAGAACATTAATTGTTGTTACATGCTTATGCATTAAAGAGGAGTCCATTATCTCGTTGTCTATGTTGTCCCGGTATGGATGTCTAAGTTGAGAATAATCAAAAGCGAGAAATCCAAATGCGAGCTTTCTCCTTAGACCTTTGTACAGGCGGCATAGAGGTACCCCTTTGTGACAATTGGTTAAAACATGTGTATTGCGATGATAATCCTGGTAATCCGAGCTAATTAGGACAAGGTGCGGGCACTATTAGTATACTATGCATGAGGCTGCAACTTGTAAGATATAATTTACATGATACATATGCTTTATTACTACCGTTGACAAAATTGTTTCATGTTTTCAAAACCAAAGCTCTAGCACAAATATAGCAATCGATGCTTTCCTCTTTGAAGGACCTTTCTTTTACTTTTATGTTGAGTCAGCTCACCTATTTCTCTCCACCTCAAGAAGCAAACACTTGTGTGAACTCGTGCATTGATTCCTACATACTTGCATATTGCACTTGTTATATTACCTTACATTGACAATATCCATGAGATATACATGTTATAAGTTGAAAGCAACCGCCGAAACTTAATCTTCCTTTGTGTTGCTTCAATACCTTTACTTTGATTTATTGCTTTATGAGTAGACTCTTATGCAAGACTTATTGATGCTTCTCTTGAAGTACTATTCATGAAAAGTCTTTGCTTTATGATTCATTTGTTTACTCATGTCATTACCATTGTTTTGATCGCGGCATTCATTACATATGCTTACAATAGTACGATCAAGGTTATGATGGCATGTCACTCCGTAAATTATCTTTGTTATCGTTTACCTGCTCGGGACGAGCAGGAACTAAGCTTGGGGATGCTGATACGTCTCCGACGTATCGATAATTTCTTATGTTCCATGCCACATTATTGATGATATCTACATGTTTTATACACATTATATGTCGTATTTATGCAATTTCCGGCACTAACTATTAACGAGATGACGAAGAGCCGCTGTCGTTGTTCTGCTGTTTTTGGTTTCGTAAATCCTAGTAAGGAAATATTCTCGGAATTGGACGAAATCAACGCCCAGGGTCCTATTTTTGCACGAAGCTTCCAGAAGACCGAGGGATAGACGAAGTGGGGCCACGAGGTGGCCAGACACCAGGGCGGCGCGGCCTGGCCCCTGGCCGCGCGGCCCTGTGGTGTGGGCCCCTCGTGACGCCCTTTGACCTGCCCTTCCGCCTACAAATAGCCTTCGTCGCGAAACCCCCCAGGACCGAGAGCCACGATACGGAAAACCTTACTGAGAAGCCGCCGCCAATCCCATCTCGGGGGATTCAGGAGATCGCCTCCGGCACCCTGCCGGAGAGGGGAATCATCTCCCGGAGGACTCTTCATCGCCATGATCGCCTCCGGAGTGATGAGTGAGTAGTTGACCCCTGGACTATGGGTCCATAGCAGTAGCTAGATGGTCGTCTTCTCCTTATGTGCTTCATTGTTGGATCTTGTGAGCTGCCTAACATGATCAAGATCATCTATCTGTAATGCTATATGTTGTGTTTGTCGGGATCCGATGGATAGAGAATACTATGTTATGTTGATTATCAATCTATTACCTATGTGTTGTTTATGATCTTGCATGCTCTCCGTTATTAGTAGAGGCTCTGGCCAAGTTTTTACTCTTAACTCCAAGAGGGAGTATTTATGCTCGATAGTGGGTTCATGCCTCCATTAAATCCGGGACGAAGTGATGTAAAGTTCTAAGGTTGTGGATGTGCTTGTTGCCACTAGGGATAAAACATTGATGCTATGTCCGATGATGTAGTTATTGATTACATTACGCACCATACTTAATGCAATTGTCTCGTTGTTTGCAACTTAATACCGGAAGGGGTTCGGATGATAACCCGAAGGTGGACTTTTTAGGCATCGATGCATGCTCGGATAGCGGTCTATGTACTTTGTCGTAATGCCCAATTAAATCTCACTATACTTATCATATCATGTATGTGCATTGTCATGTCCTCTCTATTTGTCAATTGCCCGACTGTAATTTGTTCACCCAACATACTATTTATCTTATGGGAGAGACACCTCTAGTGAACTGTGGACCCTGGTCCATTCTTTTACATTAAATACAATCTATCGCAATACTTGTTCTACTCGTTTTCGCAAACAATCATCATCCACACTATACATCTAATCCTTTGTTACGACAAGCCGGTGAGATTGACAACCTCACCGTTTCGTTGGGGCAAAGTACTTTGGTTGTCTTGTGCGAGTTCCACGTTGGCGCCGGAATCCCTGGTGTTGCGCCGCACTACATCCCGCCGCCATCAACCTTCAACGTGCTTCTTGGCTCCTATTGGTTCGATAAACCTTGGTTTCTTTCTGAGGGAAAACTTGCTACTGTGTACATCATACCTTCCTCTTGGGGTTCCCAACGAACGTGTGTATTACACGCCATCACCCCGCGCCGCATTCCACCCACTCTCCGGCATGGACTCCCGTCGCCGCAGTACTGCCTCGCCGGCGAGCGGATCGAAGCGATCCCGCTCGCCGGACACCGTGGAGGAGGCGTGGCGGCTCAAGTGCAAGAGATCCGCCGCCGGGAGCCGTCGTGCGGCGTGCCGGTACGCCGGCGCGCTGTACGTGCCTGATTCGCTCCGGGAGTACGCCGCGGGTGGGCGGTGGTACCGGCAAGACCCGTCGCTCAAGCCGATGAGCGGCGAAGCCTTCGATAAGTGGCTCGCCGAGTGGCAGGTGACCGCGCGTCCAAGGCGGCATGGGCGGCGACCATCGGCAGCACCAGCGGCGGAGGAAGCGGAGGCGGCGAGGAGGAAGAGGAGGCGGCAGAGGAGGAGGCGGCCTTCCGGCGTGCGGTGGCCGAATCCGAGGCGGATGCCGCCGAGAAAGCTTGGGCGGAGGCAGAGGAGGAGGCGGCGGCCATCACCGCCGTCCGGGAGTTCGAGGCGCGGGAGGCGCAGGAGGAGGCGGCCTCCATCGCCTTCATCCCCTACGTCATCCTTGACGAGTAGATGTTGTATGATCTGTAGTATGATCGGAATGTATGTATGATTCGTAGTATGATCAATGAAGATGAACTTCCCGGAATTTTTATTTTTGAAAATACGGGGCGAAATACGGGGTCTGCTAGACGGAATGACTCTTCCGTTAGCAGTTTTTCGATACGGGGCGAAATGCGAGCGTTATGCGGGGCAGCGAAATACGGGGCCTGTTAGACATGCTCTTAGTGAGCTGCAGCCCAGCTAGCCACCGCAGCCACGCAGGGGTGTGCGATACTAACGTCGGGCCAACCAGGTCGGCAAACAGGGGGAGATGCTATACGCCGAGCAGGTCGGCAGCGAAGAAGGTGCCGCACACCCCAGGCGGGGCTAGTGGGCCGGCCCATTAGTTTTCTCTTCTTTCTTCTTCTCCTTTGCTGTTTCACTTAGTTTGTTTTTTCTGGGCCGGCCCACTTAATTTTCTTAATCTGAATATTATGAACATTTTTCGAATCTAAACAATTTTCCAATTCAACAATTTTTTGAGCTTAATATTTTGAACAATTTTCGAAATCTGAACAATTTTTGAATCTGAACAATTTTCGAAATTTGAACAATTTTTGAATCTGAACAATTTTCGAATCTCAACAATTTCTGAAATTTGAACAATTTTCGAATCTGATTTTTTTTTGAAATTCGAACAGTTTTCAAATCTGAACTATTTTTGAATCTATACAATTTTTGAAATTTGAATAATTTTCGAAACTAATTTTTTTTCGAAATCTGAACAATTTTCGAATCCGAACAATTTTCAAAATTAAAACATATTTTGAATCTGAACAATTTTAGAATTTGAACATTTTCCAAAAATATAAATATATTTTGAAAGAATAAAAGAAGAAAACCGGTCAAAAAACGAAAACCAGGTAGAAAAACCGCACAGAAAAAGGAAAAACCAGATGAAGCAAAACCCAGCGCCGTAATGGGCCTGGCCCAAATAGGGGTGTGCGGTGTCCGGTCGGCACCGACCAGTGCGGTGTATAGGAATCACGGCAAACAGGAGCGCCCACGCACACGCACACGCAACGCGCCTACGAAAGCGAGCCCAGGGAAATGTGCAAAGGCCAAGCTCACGTACCTCGCGGGCCCAGTTATAGTCCGAGGCGGTTGGGTACCTTGTCTTGAGGGAATCATCCCGTGTTTCAGAGCGAGAAAAGGAAACCCTAGACGCCGTTCTCTTTCTCGTCCGCATCTGATTGATTGGTTGGTGGAGGTATAGCTATGGCGCTGCGCACCATGGCCGCAAAGCTGAAGCAGAAGATCCCCGCCGCTGTCCAGCGGGGTTTTGCCTCTTCCCGTGCTCCGGTTCGTTCCCCATCTCAATCTTCTCCCGCAGTCTCAAGTCTTTTGATTGATGCAATCGATTGGTTCCCCTTGCTGTATGGCGTGATTAGTCAGATCTATTCTTCTCTTTCCTAGACAGGCCCTAATATTTACTTTTTTGGGGAATTATCATGTACTAAACAGGATCTCCCTTTCTACTGAAGACAATTGACAGATTGCCTTGATTTGATTCTTGTTATTAGCAATTTCTCCCTCAGTCCTGTAATATAAGATGTTATTACAACCAATTACAACCTATATTGGTTATAATAACATCCTGTGTTATAGAATGGAGGGATTAGGTTTGTTGACACAATTAGCAATGTATTTTCAATTGCCTGTTGTTAATTTTATGTCGAATTTCAGCCTACATTGTTTACTATCCTGTCATCTTTTAACTATTCAAACTCGACTGCTTGTAGGCAACGAGCAGCAGCCCTCCTGACGGCCTCAACCCAGAATTTCGGTAGGGCACTTAGCATGCAAGATCATTGTCTGATTGATTTATTCGGTGCACTATTTATTTATCCTAACATGCATTCTCATTCCTCTTCTGAAGCCGGGCAGTGAAGGAGCTCATGGACGTACACAGAAAGAACCGCAGGGATGAGACACTGGCCCGTTGTGCTGGCGTGGGTCTGGCAGCAGTCACCTTTTCACTTGGGATTCGTCGACTCAAAAGTTGAACGGATGATCCACTGGCCCTATAAGTGAATGGATCAATGCCTGGAGTATCTACCCTGTGCTGCATGTTTTAGTATCTACTAGTAAATCCTGCATCCTTAACTAGCCAGCGTACTTCTGGCTCGTCTTTGTTTAAGAGCACTCTATATGATTAGGGATCTAACTTCTTTGTACGCTATTGATGATCTCTGGTTGAATTACTTCAACATGTAATCCTGTTGATATTGCTGCGTTCTCAGGGCTCCTACCTATCCGTGCAGACGTTGTGTGCTCTTTGCCATGGGCCTACGTGGGAAACAGGTGCCTCACGATAATGCAATGGGCGGTGCTGCCTGGTACACCCGCCTAGCCCAGAGTACCTAGACCTGCACCTCTTCCTGTCCCTCTCGTCTCTACCGAGCTTTATCTTGCTCCTCCCCTTTGCCCCTATTAGAGCTACTTTTTCCGGCCGCTGCCATGCCTAGGCCTGCAACTAGGCACGGGCTGACCACGGAGCCGCCAGCCCAGCTGATTAAATATGTTTAGTGAACACCCACTCGAAGAAATGACGGTGGCGCCGCTTTGCCACCGCTCTGTATCGGCTATGCTTCCATGGCCATGGTGGCTGACGCCTTGGCCAGAGAAATCCCCATCAACGCTACCCCATCTACCCCTCTGCTACCATCTCCAGTTGGTGAGATCCATGGGAGCAGCTGGCCTCCCGTGAGTTTGCAAGGAGTTTAGGAATTGATAGGAGCAACACCTAGCTAATTGAATCATAGAATGAAATCAAAGTGGAGTGGAAACCATCAACTTCGCTCAAGAAGCAGAGGAATCGAGCGGAGCAGATGACAGATCCATGATTTATTTGGCATATGCGACACACTCATCCATTCAGGCTAGGGGCGGTGGTGAGGTGAGCGGAGCGTCCGCGCTCCGGGCCATCATTCTTGTTGCAGTCGGCAGAGCCTTGCGGCGACGAGAGCGAGTGGGGGATGCTGGGAGATGAGCGTGGTGCGGGGGATTCGGGGAATCAGCAGCGGGCGGAGCGTTCTAATGATGCAAGCCTAAAGAGCGCGGATCTCTCCAGTTTGGGGTCCTAGGGTCAGACCGCTTAATTTGTACCAATCAAAAGAACATAAGCGGATGTCTCGCTCAAGCCAAGCTGACATAAGTGAGCATGTGGTGGGCACCCACGGGCATGCCCACTTACAGCCTGAGCCACGCCCGCTCCAGCTGCTACAACGTCCACTCCCTGTTCCAGTTGCAATCTCCCGGACCATGCTCACAATGAGGATCTCCAGGCTAGTTGTGCTTCAACAAATTATATATCTTTAGTAGTTTAGTGCCAATAGCATTATGCGAGTCAACCATAGCCAGATCTTGATTTTATGTCGGAGCTTACTTTCCACAGTTGTTTGAAAGATCTATCAACACTATTTTTAGTCTATTTTCAGAAAGGTTTGTCTTCCTTGTTACATAGGTATGTTACTACGTACTTTTGAGGCATGTTACTATCTATTCTGGAGGTAGTAACATAGATTAGTAACATGTGCATGTTACTGCTCTATATTACTCCTCACTATGAGTTGACTTAGTTGCAACTCATGATTAACATGAATAACGTAACAATCATGTGACGGTTTTCTCTTTTACAACTCAATGTGTTACAAAAAAAAACTCACTTGTAACTCATAGTTAGCATGAATCGCGATACAATTCTATACTAACTCCATCCCAAGGCTTAAGGTCTATACTTTTTTTCAGAAAGTCAAATTATGTTAAGTTTGACTAAGTTTTTATCAAAAATTATTAAAATGAAAAGTACAAAATCAATATCATTAGATAGATAATGAAATGTATTTTCATATGGTACCTACAAAATATCATATTTGTTCACAAATTTTTCGAAAAGTTTGATCAAACTCTACTTCATTTGACTTTCTAAAAAAATATAGGCCTTAAACTTTGGGATGGAGAAACTTTGGGATGGAGGTAGTAGTTTGCAAGGTTGATAGAGAATCAAGCTAATTCTTCGAAGCCATTTTTACATCTAAAAATAGAAGAAACGAATTCAACCTGACACAACGATTTTCATGTTATTGGCGCGGACGGACACACTAACCGTTGCGCTTTCGAATTCGACCTGAAGGCGGCAAACCCTCCGTTCCCGCGTCCGGAACTAAAACGGAGCAAGTGCAACCGTCTCGTCCCCCGCGCTCGTATTATAAAGCAGCACCAATCTCTCAAGTCCCTACTCTGGCAACTCTTCGAGACATCGAGACGAAAACCAGACTCGCCGCTTAATTCTAAAACCTGATCTAAAAAGAAAGTAAATCCAAAAACTGCGTCGGATCATGGCCTCTGCTGTAGTGAACTGTGTGTCACACGACGTTGCCCATACCAAGCGCATCCCGGTCATTGCGCCGTCCTCGTGTCCTACCCGTGTGCGCATCAACCCTTCCTGCGTCGCGGCCAGGCCGGACGATGCCGCCGCCAGGGACGCGCAGCGAATGCACCGCCTTCGAGAGGAGCGGCAACTACGACGTTCGCCCGCCGTCAAGCGCCGACGACGCGATGGTAAGAGGAAGAGGGAGAGCGTCGATGACGGCAATGGCCTGAGGGGTTCATCTACGTCCTCACGTAGTACTTCTTTTGGCAGGCCGAGAGGCGTCGACTCACGCCAAGACGACGCCCGCTTCATCGCCAAGATCAAGGAACGCGAGCGAGAGCAGGATACCACCTGCAGGAGAAGAAGCCGCTCGCGGTCCAACTCCATTCCGACCAGAGCGCGGCCGGACGCCTGCGCCGCGCAAGCGCAACAGCGGCTGCCGGTCGTAGCGATAGCTTGTAGCACTGTTTCTGTCGACGGCCGGCCGCTACATGAGCAGGACAACGCGGAGAGTTTCGAGGAAGCCCAACAGCGCAGGAGGGAGATCCAACGGATGAGGGAGGAAGCCCGCCGGGAGATGGACAAGGTGGTGCAGACCGTCTTCTTCAACGACCCCTACATATCTCCCTTGGACGTGTTTAAGCCCTGATCAATGCAGCCAGAATGGCATGTAGTGTAGGCAAAGTTCACAGGAAAGAGATCCTAATTATTTGCAGTTCATTTTAGAGCTTTTTAGTTTATTCTCCTTTTGCAGTGTGTAACACACACATTCCGAGAATGTGCAAGTGTACTCAAAGATGCTTTTCTATCCTGAGATAATTTAATTTAGAGATAATTGTACCGGACATACAAAAAGTTGTCATCTGGGTGGTGCAGATTCATACAACTTCTTGCAAGTTGTGATGCAGCGGTACAAATAGTTGTATTTCGGGTGCAAAAGCATACAAACCCAATCAGAATTCGACACCTGTCTATGCCATGCTGGATTGGAGCCACCCGCCCCCAGCTCTAATGTTTTAACAGAAACATCCCTATATTTGACTCAATTATCAACGTAGTGTTTCTTCTCACTTAGAATAAATCCGTAACAGCAAATTGGAGTAAATTTTGTATTTACTTGCATAACCGATTTTTACAAGAACTTGTTTGGGCCACCGGTCCAAAAAGTTTCTTCTAATTTGTTGAAATCTGAAACTGCTAAATGCTATTTTTAGGGCATCTCCCGTTTTCGTGCTTGGCGGAAGCGGAAATGGTCGCACGTCCGTTTGCGTCTGGGGCTGGCTCCAGCGGGGCGACGCATTTTCTGTCAGGCCTGCTGGTTGGCGGCCGTGGCAGTCTTGATCTTCTGGTTCTTGCGCCGGCCGCGACGCTTCGCGGTCTCGATGATTTTCTCCTCCAGGGAGAGCACCTTCTTTGCCGCCTTCGGCTTTGCCTCCCGGCCGCCGCCGGTGGCGGCCCGCTTTGCTTCCGCCGGAGCTGCAGCCCCCATTATGGCTATGGTCGTGGCTACGGGGGAGTGTGGGGCGGCGGCGGGTGCGAGGGTTTGCGCCGCATCCATGGCGGTGGTTGCGGCGGCGAGGACGTCCATCGCTTCTGAACTGCTCGCGCCGGTGTAGTTTGGTATTTCACGCGGGGAATGGCCTGTGGCGGGAATAATATCGGCCTCCCTGCCACTGACGCGTGGGTCCTACGTCTTTTTCGGCGGACACTCGGCGCGACTGCGGAGTGTCCGTGGAGACGCAAACCTGGCGCACATTTGGGCCAGGTTTGCATCTCTGCGGACAGCCCGGTCACTTTGCGTCGCCCCGCTGGAGCAAGCCCCAGACGCATTTCCGGTCACAGCGGACACAAATAGTCGCTCACCGTCCGTTTGCGTCGCGCCGCTGGAGATGCCCTTACGGCCAACTCGAAGAGAAGGACCGGGACCATATGGGTTCCCTGCAAAGTTCTGCCAATTTGTTCTGTGACGTCCTCAAAATAGATTTGATGAACATGTTCGCAACATTTCAGCAAGGGTGTAGAACGATAGAGAGGGGTTTGGCGTAATGTGTTGGATGTAGTATTGAGCCTCTCGGGCGAGTATATATAGTGGTACAGACTTGGAGGCTAAGATAGTTCTACTAGAGATATAGTAGGTAGAGATTACGAATCCTAGAGTACCTAATATACCTATACCAAATATATCTCTAACACTCCCCCGCAGTCGTAGCGGTAATGACGTGAACAACAATAGCGTCGCAGACGGTTAGACTGGAGAGAAGCCGGAGGTAGGAACCAACGGGCTGATACTCCCCCGCAGTCGTAGCGTGAGCATCGTGGACGATGTCGCGTCACGGATGCTTGGACTGTAGAAGAAGCCAAGGTGCTCATGCGAGGTGATAGTCCTTTGTGCCAATATCGAGGTAGCTGAGAGCGTGGGAGCTGCAACCTTGGTCGAGGGAGCCGCGCGAGGGATTGCCGTGGTCGATGTCGTGGCCGGGTGCCGGTGTCGATGTAGCCGTAGGCGAGGTGGTGTGTGAGAAGAGTGACGGAGACGCGCTGAGGCAGTCGTGGAGATGGTCGATGCTGAAGTCGATGCAGTCTGAGCCATCGAGGACGAAGTGCAAGCATAGTTTTGCCAGAACTAGGCGCACGTCGGGGACGAAGACATACTCTGGTTTTGCCAGAACCGAGTACGCATAGAAGAACTCGGCGGTGACACGGTCGAGGCAGTCGTAGTGGCGATGCCGATGAAGACGTCGTCGAAGCCAATGAAGACGAAGCGCTGGTCCGAGCTTGCTAGGCCCGGGGACGCGTCGGGGACGAAGGCACATACCGGTGTTGCCAGTACCAGGCGTGCGGGGGCAGGGAACAGTACAAAGTGCACGCCATGTTGGAGTAGACTAGCAAAGGAGGTCTCGATGACGGGTGTCGGAGTAGAGGAGCAGGTGGCGTAGTCAGGGAAGAGGCGAGGACGCTGGCGGCAAAGCAGTGGTGTACGAAGACGTAGAAGGCTGCTAACCCAGCGGTGACCTAGGGTGGTCATGCTGAATGCCTAGACGGGCGTTGCGGTGGTCGGCGAGCCCAGCGCGACCTGGAGTGGTTGGCGAGCCCAGCGGCGGCTTGGGGAGGAGGCGCGGCGGCGGTACACGAAGTAGGCGAGGAAGACCCGGTGGCGTGACGAAGACCACACGTGGACGGAGGCGACCCGCGCCGAAGGGGCGGCGCTGTGGTGGCCTTGAACGTCAATGCGCGGGGGACGGTGAAGGTGACCGCGTGCAGCGACGCCACGGCCCGAAGGGCTGGCATAGCTGCAAGGCGCGAGTCGGTGCAGCGGCGGGAGACCACCAGCGATGTACACACCTCGGAAGGCGCATCAAATGCCGGTAGCGTGGACCAAAGGTGGCGGCGCTGCGGCCCGAAGGGGCGACACATCGGCAACCCGATGCTCAATCGGTGGTAGTCGCGTGCTCGGGGACGTGCTTGGCGGAGACGTGCGCGGGGTCGTTTGATCAGACCGATGGCGGCGCTACATGTGTCATGGCGTGGACGACGCGCCGCAGATCGGAGTCGTTGGCGATGTTATCGGTGATGTCCTAGGCGATGACGGCGAAGACGAACCGACGATGGAGGCCGTGCAGGCGAAGGCGGCTGGCTGCGACGCAAACATCGTCCCATGTGCATCGCGTGCAGTTGTACCCCACGGTAGATGGAGGCGGGCCGACCGAGGCGGAGATGATGTGGGCGAGCTGGCAACGGCAGCCTACCAAGGCAGGCGCTGCAGCCAGCCAGCGAGTCGACCGCGGTGGCCGGCGTAGGGCGGATGATGGAGGAGAGCCGGTGCGAAGTTGACGCCGACGTTGGAGTAGAGGCACGTGATGACGGTGGCAGTGGGCGACTCAATCCGATCTATGATCGGCAAAACCAAAAAAGAAAACACCGGTCGAACGACCGGCGCAGCAAAAAGAAAACCAATCTACAGATTGGAAAAAAAGACTCGAGGGCAGCGGATCAACGGATCGGCGGACGAACCCTCATACGGGTTGCGTGGCCCCCGGAGTAGATCATGGAGACCGACCTCCCGGGGGCGGCGCGGCGCGGAAGCTTGGGCGGCGGCTAGGTTAGGATCGGTCCCGCTCTGATACCATGTAGAACGATAGAGAGGGGTTGATAAGGGGTGGCCCGATCTTCTCAGTAAGCAACGGTGGTGATGATGATCTCGGGGTGATGGCAGCGGAGAAACACGACGATGAAGTGAATGATAACTTGTATGACGCAACGAGATCTCTCGATTGGTCCTGTCGCCAATGCAACAGCTCTCAACCCTGCAAGATATTCGCAACTCCACACACTTGTGCACGTAGCCGCCGACGACGAAGCGGTAAGTTGCAACCGTCTAATTCCCAATGGAACAGCAGATCACACAAGACTTTTTTAGGATCTACACAATATCAAGCAATATGGTGTAGGGATTCAATAGTTTTGCTAGAGCAAACAACTAAGAACTAGGGTTTATCTTAAACGTGGTCTAAAGCAACTAGGGGGGCGTCCTGGGCACTTATATAGGCGTCCGGGATCCGGAATAGATCTGGTCGAGACAGACTCGAACGAATCCGGTCTGGAATCCGGTCAACCGGGCCAGGGACCGGGTCGGCCGGTCTGGCATCCGGTCAACCGGTCGGCAACCGGAAAGTTCGCAAAAATTCGTCCGGTTGGGTTCCGGTACGATGCATCCGGTTGGCGACCGGTCAACCGGGCCAGGGACCGGACTGGCCGGTCTAACCGGGCGCTGGACCGGCCTGGAAGTCGACTTCTCCTTTTGCGCATGCCTCCCGCTCCTCCCTCGCGCGTCCATGAGATATCTTCATGTCCAGCTCCATGTCCAGCTTCACGTCCATCTTGACATCCATCTTCATGTCCAGCTGCTCCTCTACTCCTCGTGCGATGCTCGTCTCCTCTTGATACCTGATGATACATAAGTAATAGGACTTAGGCAGTATAAAGTTCTCATCAATCAAAGTAACGTTTAGAAACAAGTTCACCTGTTGTTTAAGTAGCTTCGCACGAGCCCTTGTAATTGGTCCAATCCGAACTTCATTGGACTTGAGCTTCACAGCAGGTTCATCTTCATTTATCAATGACAGAGGTAGTGGTGTAGTAGGGATGTCCTCATCATCTCCCCCCTTCAAAAGGCGTCGACCTCGACGCTCCAAGGTCTTCTCCGTCATATGGTGTCAAATCAGCAACATTGAAAGAATTACTGACACCAAACTCATCAACTCGGAAGATCTATCAAGTATGCATTATCATTGATCTTGGCAAGCACTTTGTAAGGACCAAGCACCACGAGGCTTCAACTTAGACTTCCGCAGCTTCGGGAACCTATCCTTGCGAAAATGTACCCGGACCATATCACCGAGCTTGAACAACATCTCTTTGCGCTTCTTATTCATCCTTGCAGCATTGCTCTTGCCTTTCTTCTCTATCAACTCTTTAGTCTTCACATGGATTTTTCGCACAAAATCTGCCCTCTTGGATGCCTCCATATTAACTCTCTCATGTATGGGCAAAGGCAACAAGTCAAGTGGAGTAATGGGTTTGAAACCATACACCACCTCAAAAGGACATAGCTCCGTGGTAGAATGTACCGCCCTGTTGTAAGAAAACTCTACATGCGGCAAACACTCTTCCCACTCCTTCAGGTTCTTCTTGATCATGGATCTCAGTAGTTGTGACAAGGTTCGATTCACCACCTCAGTTTGACCATCAGTTTGGGGATGACAAGTAGTACTGAACAGTAGCTTTGTCCCCAGCTTTCCCCAAAGTGTCTTCCAGAAGTAGCTCATGAACTTTACATCACGATCAGAAACAATAGTCTTCGGGACTCCATGTAGTCGAACAATCTCCCTGAAAAATAGATTAGCAATATGCGACGCATCGTCGCTTTTGTGGCAGGCAATAAAGTGTGACATTTTAGAAAATCTGTCCACTACCACAAATATAGAATCATGGCCTCTTTTAGTACGCGGCAAACCCAACACAAAATCCATACTAATATCTTCCCAAGGTGTAGTAGGTGCCGATAACGGAGTATACAAACCATGAGGCTTCAGCTTGGACTTGGACATGTTGCAAGTAATGCATCTCTTCACATACCTGTCCACATCCCGCCTCATCTTTGGCCAATAAAAGTGATCAGCGAGCATGAGTAGCGTCTTCTCACGCCCAAAGTGACCCATCAAACCTCCAACGATGTGATTCCCGCAATAAGAGCAAACGCACGGACGATTCCGGAACACATAGTTTGTTAGCTCGAAACAAGAACCTATCATGTATGTGATATTTATCCCATGCTTTACCAAGAGCACATAAGCGATATGGTTCAGCAAAATCATGATCCGTAGCATACAAATCACATAGCACTTCTAATCTAGGAATTTTAACATCAAGTTGAGTTAATAGCATATTCTTCCTAAATAGAGCATCAGCAACAATATTATCTTTTCCTTTCTTATGCTTAATAATGTATGGAAAAGACTCAATGAACTCAACCCACTTAGCAAGACGCCTATGCAAAGTAGATTGGGCTTTCAGATATTTCAAAGTTCATGATCAGAATGTATGATAAATTCTTTTGGCCACAAATAATGTTGCCAAACCTCAAGAACTCTAATAAAAGCATACAATTCTTTATCATATATTGGATAGTTCAACTTAGCACCAGAAAGTTTCTCAGAAAAATATGCAATTGGGCGACCCTCTTGCATCAACATGATACGTCTCAAACGTATCTATAATTTCTTATGTTCCATGCTACTTTTATGATGATACTCACATGTTTTATACACATTATATGTCATTATTATGCGTTTTCCGGAACTAACCTATTGACGAGATGCCGAAGTGCCGGTCCTCGTTTTCTGCTGTTTTTGGATTCAGAAATCCTAGTAAGGAAATATTCTAGGAATTGGACGAAATCAACGCCCAGCATCTTATAATTCCACGAAGCTTCCAGAACACCGGAGAGGCACTAGAGGGGAGCCCTGGGGGGCCCACACAGGTGGCCGGCGCGGCCCAGGGTGGGCGCGCCCCCCTATTGAGTGGCGGCTCTGTAACCCTTCCGACTCCGCCTCTTCGCCTATAAGAAGCCCCCTGACCTAAATCTTCGATACGGAAAAGACACGGTACGAGAAACCTTCTAGAGCCGCCGCCATCGCGAAGCCAAGATCTGGGGGACAGAAGTCTCTGTTCCGGCACGCCGCCGGGACGGGGAAGTGCCCCCGGAAGGCATCTCCATCGACACCACCGCCATCTTCATCACCGCTGCTGTCTCTCATGAGGAGGGAGTAGTTCTCCTTCGAGGCTAAGGGCTGTACCGGTAGCTATGTGGTTAATCTCTCTCCCATGTACTTCAATACAATGATCTCATGAGCTGCCTTACATGATTGAGATTCATATGAGCTTTGTATCACTATTCATCTATGTGCTACTCTAGTGATGTTATTAAAGTAGTCTATTCCTCCTCCATGATGTAATGGTGACAGTGGTGTGCATCATGTAGTACTTGGCGTAGTTTATGATTGTAATCTCTTGTAGATTATGGAGTTAACTATTACTATGATAGTATTGATGTGATCTATTCCTCCTTTCATAGTCTGTCGGTGACGGTGTGCATGCTATGTTAGTACTCGGTATAATTGCGTTGGTCTATCATGCACTCTAAGGTTATTTAAATATGAACACCGAATGTTGTGGAGCTTGTTAACTCCGGCATTGAGGTGCTCTTGTAGCCCTACACAATTAATGGTGTTCATCATCCAACAAGAGAGTGTAGAGTGGTTTTATTATGTGATCAATGTTGAGAGTGTCCACTAGTGAAAGTATGATCCCTAGGCCTTGTTTCCAAATACTGCAATCATCGCTTATTTACTGTTTTACTGCATCTTTACTTCCTGCAATATTACTACCATCAACTGCACGCCAGCAAGCTATTTTTTGGCGCCGTTACTACTGCTCATATTCATTCATACCACTTGTATTTCACTATCTCTTCGCCGAACTAGTGCACCTATACATCTGACAAGTGTATTAGGTGTGTTGGGGACACAAGAGCTTCTTGTATCGTGATTGCAGGGTTGCTTGAGAGGGATATCTTTGACCTCTTCCTCCCTGAGTTCGATAAACCTTGGGTGATCCACTTAAGGGAAAACTTGCTGCTATTCTACAAACCTCTGCTCTTGGAGGCCCAACACTGTATACAGGAAAAGGAGTGTGCGTAGACATCAAGTTATTTTCTGGCGCCGTTGCCGGGGAGGTAAGGTAAAAGGTATTCACATCCTCCGACTACTAAGCTATTTCCTAGCACTGTTGCCGGTGTGTGAGTGCTCGAAGCTATTTCCTTTAGATCCCGCAATTGCATCTTTTTGTTTCTTGTTTACACTAGTTAGGCTTAATGGAAAACAACAAAAATATTAGAGATCTTTATAGTATTTATCTTGAGTTAGGACATGAGGTGTTTGAAGAGAAAATTAAAAAACCAATGGAACTTTATATGCATGCTAATGTTATTAGTATGAATGCTTTGAACACTATTATTGCTAATGCTATGGAAGAATTTAAGCTTGGGGAAGCTGGTTTTGATGAGCATGATATTTTTAGTCCCCCAAGCATGGAGGAGAAAATTTTCTTTGATGATATTTTGCCTCCTATTTATGATGATTATAATGATAGTGGTCTTCTGGTGCCGCCTACTATGGAGGATAAATTTAATTATGATTACAATATGCCTCCTATATTTGATGATAGCTACTTTGTTGAATTTGCTCCCACTACAATTAATAAGAATGACTATGCTTATGTTGGGAGTAGTAATAATTTTATGCATGAGACTCATGATAAGAATGTTTTATTTGATAGTTATATTGCTGAGTTTGCTCATGATGCTACTGGATATTATTATGAGAGAGGAAAATATGGTTGTAGAAATTTTCATGTTACTAAAACACCTCTCTATATGCTGAAATTTTTGAAGTTACACTTGTTTTATCTTTCTATGCTTGTTGCATTATGCTTCATGAATTTGTTTATTTACAAGATTACTTTTCATAGGAAGTGGGTTAGGCTTAAATTTATTTTGAATTTGCTTCTTGATGCTCTCTTTTGCTTCAACTCTTATTTCTTGGGAGTGCATCATTAAAACTGCTGAGTCCATCTTAATGGCTATAAAGAAAGCACTTCTTGGGAGATAGCCCATGTTTTTATTTTGCTACTGGTTTGTTGTGTCTTGGAAGTTGTTACTACTGTAGCAACATCTCCTTATCTTTATTTTATTGCATTGTTGTGCCGAGTAAAGTCTTTGATAGTAAGGTTCATACTAGATTTGGATTAATGCGCAGAAACAGATTTCTTGCTATCACGAATTTGGGCAGGGTTCTCTGTAGGTAACTCAGAAAAATCTGCCAATTTACGTGAGTGATCCTCAGATATGTACGCAACTTTCATTAAATTTGAGCATTTTCATCTGAGCAAGTCTGGTGCCTCTAAAAAATTCGTCTTTACGGACTGTTCTATTTTGACAGATTCTGCCTTTTATTTCGCATTGCCTCTTTTGCTGTGTTGGATGGATTTCTTTGTTACATTAACTTCCAGTAGCTTTGGGCAATGTCCAGAAGTGTTAAGAATCATTGTGTCACCTCTGAATATGTGAATTTTTGATTATGCACTAACCCTCTAATGAGTTTGTTTTGAGTTTGGTGTGGAGGAAGTTTTCAAGGGTCAAGAGAGGAGGATGATACAATATGATCAAGGGGAGTGAAACGTCTAAGCTTGGGGATGCCCCCGTGGTTCATCCCTGCATATTTCAAGAAGACTCAAGCATCTAAGCTTGGGGATGCCCAAGGCATCCCCTTCTTCATCGACAAATTATCAGGTCACCTCTAGTGAAATTATATTTTTATTCCGTCACATCTTATGTGCTTTACTTGGAGCGTCTGTGTGCTTTTATTTTCGTTTTGTTATTTTCATTCTCTGAATAAATTCATGCTTGTGTGGGAGAGAGACACGCTCCGCTTTTTCATATGAACACTTGTGTTCTTCGTTTTACTTTTAATGTTCATGGCGAAGGTTGAAACTTCTTCGTTAATTGTTATATGGTTGGAAACAGAAAATGCTGCATGTGGTAAATGGTATAATTTCTTGAATAATTTGATACTTGGCAATTGTTGTGCTCATATAGATCATGTTTAAGCTCTTGCATCATGTACTTTGCACCCATTAATGAAGAACTACATAGAGCTTGTTAAAATTTGGTTTGCATGATTGGTCTCTAGAGTCTAGATATTTTCTCGGTTAAGGTGTTTGAACAACAAGGAGACGATGTAAAGTCTTATAATGCTTACAATATGTTCATATGTGAGTCTTGCTGCACCATTTTATACTTGAGTTTGCTTCAAACAACCTTGCTAGCCTAGCCTTGTATTGAGAGGAATTCTTCTCGTGCATCCAAATCCTTGAGCCAATAACCATGCCATTTGTGTCCACCATACCTACCTACTACATGGTATTTCTCCGCCATTCCAAAGTACATTACTTGAGTGCTACCTTTAAAATTTTATCCTTTGTCTTTGCAATATATAGCTCATGGGAAAATAGCCTTAAAAACTATTGTGGTGAAGAATATGTAGCTATGTATCTTATTTCTTATAAGTTGCTTGTTGAGCGGTAACCATACTTCTGGGGACGCCATCAACTTTTGCCTTTGTTGAATATCATGTGAGTTGCTATGCATGTTCGTCTTGTCTGAAGTAAGGGCGATTTTCATGATCAAATGGTTTGAGTATGCATATTGTTAGAGAAGAACATTGGGCCGCTAACTAAAGCCATGATCCATGGTGGAAGTTTCAGTGTGGACAATCAATCCTCAATCTCTTATGAGAATTTTAACTGTTGTTGTATACTTATGCATTAAAGAGGAGTCCATTATCTGTTGTCTATGTTGTCCCGGTATGGATGTCTAAGTTGAGAATAACCAAAAGCGAGAAATCCAATGCGAGCTTTCTCCTTAGACCTTTGTACAGGCGGCATAGAGGTACCCCTTTGTGACACTTGGTTGAAACATATGCTATGCAATGATAATCCATGTTAATCCAAGCTAATTAGGACAAGGTGCGAGCACTATTGGTATACTATGCATGAGGCTTGCAACTTATAGGATATCTTATACATAACACATATGCTTTATTACTACCGTTGACAAAATTGTTTCTTGTTTTCAAAATGAAAAGCTCTAGCACAAAAATAGTAATCCATGCTTCTCTCTGCGAAGGGCCTATCTTCTACTTTATTGTTGAGTCAGTTCACCTATTCCTTCTATCTTAGAAGCAAACACTTGTATCAACTGTGTGCATTGATTCTTACATGTTTACCTATTGCACTTGTTATATTACTTTGTGTTGACAATTATCCATGAGATATATATGTTGAAGTTGAAAGCAACTGCTGAAACTTATATCTTCCTTTGTGTTGCTTCAATGCCTTTACTTTGAATCTATTGCTTTATGAGTAACTCTTATGCAAGTCTTATTGATGCTTGTCTTGAAAGTATTATTCATGAAAAGTCTTTGTTATATGGTTCAGTTGTTTACTCATTGTCTTTACCATTGCTTTGAATCGCTGCATTCATCTCATATGCTTTGCAATAGTATTGATCAAGATTATGATAGCATGTCACTTCAGAAATTATCTTTGTTATCGTTTACCTACTCGAGGGCAAGTAGGAACTAAGCTTGGGGATGCTTGATACGTCTCAAACGTATCTATAATTTCTTATGTTTCATGCTACTTTTATGATGATACTCACATGTTTTATACACATTATATGGCATTATTATGCGTTTTCCGGAACTAACCTATTGACGAGATGCCGAAGTGCCAGTTCCTGTTTTCTGCTGTTTTTTGTTTCAGAAATCCTAGTAAGGAAATATTCTCGGAATTGCACGAAATCAACGCCCAGCATCTTATAATTCCACGAAGCTTCCAGAACACCAGAGAGGCACCAGAGGGGAGCCCTAGGGGGCCCACACAGGTGGCCGGCGCGGCCCAAGGGGGGGCGCCCCCTATTGTGTGGCGGCTCCGTAACCCTTCCGACTCCGCCTCTTCGCCTATAAGAAGCCCCCTGACCTAAATCTTCGATACGGAAAAGCCACGGTACGAGAAACCTTCCAGAGTCGCCGCCATCGCGAAGCCAAGATCCGGGGGACGAAGTCTCCGTTCCGGCACGCCGCCGGGACGGGGAAGTGCCCCCGGAAGGCATCTCCATCGACACCACCGCCATCTTCATCACCGCTGCTGTCTCCCATGAGGAGGGAGTAGTTCTCCTTCGAGGCTAAGGGCTGTACCGGTAGCTATGTGGTTAATCTCTCTCCCATGTACTTCAATACAATGATCTCATGAGCTTCCTTACATGATTGAGATTCATATGAGCTTTGTATCACTATTCATCTATGTGCTACTCTAGTGATGTTATTAAAGTAGTCTATTCCTTCTCCATGATGTAATGGTGACAGTGTGTGCATCATGTAGTACTTGGCGTAGTTTATGATTGTAATGTCTTGTAGATTATGGAGTTAACTATTACTATGATAGTATTGAATTGATCTATTCCTCCCTTCATCTCACCATTGTCGCTCAACCACTGAATATAGTATGGATGCGGGTGTGGTAGATACTTCAACTTCAGCTTGGTACACAACTCCTTGCTTGCTAAATTGCGGCAACTCCCGCCATCAATAATGACCTTGCAAGCCTTGTCAGGACCAACTAAAGCCTTTGTTTGGAATAAATTGCAGCGCTGAGTAGATGCACTAGGCAACACATTAAGAGCACGCTGCGACACAACAATGGTGCGAGCATCAGACGGGTATGCATATTCACCATCAGTGTCATAGTCATCATCTTCTGGAGCATTAGGATCAACATCATCTCCAGTCTCGTATTCATTGTCCTCATTGATAATCATGACTTTGCGGTTAGGACAATCTCTCTTGAAGTGACCCTTGCCACCACATGTATGACAAACCATATCACGGTTACGCGCAGTAGACACATTAGAGCCACTCGTACTTGCAGCAGATTCGGACTTCTTTGTGGTAGACACATTAGAGACCGGCTTACTAGGCGGAGTAGAATAAGGTGCGGAGCGCGTCGAAGGCGCCGGCGCCGAAGATGGTGCCGCGCGGGGTGTGAAACGCCCAGCTCCTGTAGCTCGACCTTTGATCTTTGCTTCGTCAGCCAACTGTGATTCAGCTTCTCTTGCATGATGTAACAATTGATTCATATTGGTGTAGCTGTAGTGACGAACAATGTGTAACACCCCAACTTTTTCAACCTTGATTAGTTGTCCTTATTTCAAAAATCAGGGGGAACAAAAACTTTTTCTATAGACTAATTTAGATGTATTGCCTTGATCTGTTTGTGGTGATGAATTGCCTTGATCTGTTGGTAGATGAATTGTCTTGATTTTCTTGTTGAGTTTTGTCTTGAGCTGCCTCATAGATCAACACCTCTAGTGGTCAAGCAAGCAACTCACCTAATAAAACACCTATGTGACTCAGGAAAAGTTGTTTTCCTTTTTTCCACATCAAACTTTTCTACTCATGGCAACATGAGTGTGCCTAATTAAAATTCCTCTTTGTGTTTAAGCTAGCTCAAATCATCCTTGATTCCAAACTTGCACCCTTGTCTTATACCCACTCATCCTTGTTGGTTTTGAGGCCATGTCGACCATCTGTGTTGACAGGCTTAAAATGTCCGGACTTTGGCAATTGATCTCTAAGCACCCACAACTGTTATTGTTGGCTTCAATGCATGGATCTCATCTATGCAACATTCTCTTCAACCTCCAAGTCTTGCATGTCTCAGTCTACCCTTGCAACTCTCTTAATTCACTTGACCTTGCACTCTACCCTTTGTTTCAACTTTGGATCACTTCCTTCTCTTTTACCTCTTGTTATATTCAAGTTTAATCTTCACAAAACCAAGAGTGGGAATGATGGGTACATTTTGTAGCCACCATCTACCCTTGGGAACACTCCTCCCTAAAATTAGCTTTCTTTCTCAAACACCCTATTGTTTTTCCTTCTTTAGTTTTGATCACAAAACTACTTCTAGTTTTATTAAATCTTCCCAAGATATTTCTTCAAAGAAAACAAGGAACTGAAATGGATTTTGTTTTCCATCCCATTTCTACCAAGTACTGATTTCTAAAAACATTATTTTATATCTTGCTTTCTTTTCAGAAAAAGGCTTGTTTATGGTACTGATACCAATTCTTGTTTTCCTCTTGATTATTTTACACTTGAGAAAAACTCTACTTTACTTGAGAAAGTAAGTAGAATATTTTGAACTCCTATGTTCCAACTAGTTCTCTCAACATTCTCAAATTCCATTCCACTTGAGTTCATTCCCAATTGTCCCCAGACAATTGAGATGTTTCTAATACTTTTCTAATGAGTTCTTTTTCAAATGACTACTTTTGCACATCTTATGCACATCCCTGATCTACCCCATTGTATTCCCTCATCCTCAGATTCTTGATCAAGTAGATGATCATTTGGTACTTTCAAATGGACTCCCTTCAACTAACCCTAGACTCAGGGAGTATTTCAAACCACTCCCATTTGACCTCTTATTTGTAGAACCACTTATATTTCATCATGCCCATCTCAATCCTCTATTCTTTTTCATCATCACCTTGACCTCATGAATTGATGTCACCTTCATACTCCTTTTTATCTATATGCATCTACTCCTATTTTTATCATTATCAAAGTCACTCATTGACATTATCTTCTCAACATCATGCCTTGGTCTATACACATGAATGTTGTGCACCTCTCTCATTGTTCACTTGTGTTTGGCAAAAATGGAGCCGACCATTGTGTTGGCATGACGATTTCGGCCAGCCATTGTGCTCCTCACTTTCTTCTCTTGCAAGCCTTGCCTCCCAACTACCCCAACAATTAAATGGGCAGCCACCTTCCTTGGCCAATCAAAAAGGAGGCAGCCACCCCTCTCCCTCTATATAAGGACCTTGGCCGGCCACTCCTCCCCTTTTGCTTCACATTTTTGCACTCTTCACTCACTCCTCCACCTTATCTACTCCCTCACACTCTCTCCCTGCCCTCCACCACG
>NC_061514.1:267923061-267971065 GCF_022539505.1 Lolium rigidum
AATTTCCTTGAAAAATAGGAAGCTTGCTTGCCATCTTGTCCACAATGAATTGAAAATCCTACTTATTAGACGATAAACCGAGAGATGAAGATCCAAATATTGCATTGGGAAATGAAAGTGATTAGCAAAGAACTCATGGAGGATGACATCAAAATCAAGCTTGGACATCTAGTAGCACAACCATGCGAACTTTTACATCCTCGTGTGTGTGCTGTGATGGCGAATCTTCCTCCAACCCAGTTTCTTCCAATCTGGTCGTTAGAGAACTCATACATAACTGTAACTGTAGATAAAAGTATATAATTGTAGTGTGGCTAATGTTTTTTTAACCACCGTGTTCGCGTGAGCACATGACCATTGCACAGGAACAATTGTCACCAGGCAGTGGTCACCGGTGTGACCACTCCAAAAGCTAGTACAAGGGAAATGCGCTTTTGTAACCTAGAACCTGATGATGGTTTGGACATAATACTTGAAACGTGGTATGAGCTTATCTCTTAATTCACATATAACAATGCATGCATAAACTCTGGGTAGTTCATTCCTTGTTATGTTACATTTTACATTTTCAGGTATCATTGCTCTAAAACAATCTGGAGTATGTTAGATTTCATTTTGATACAGTTTATATATCTTCCTACCATGTCGTTTCCAGGTTTTCCCTAAAGTATCATTCATGGTTTTGCTCTAATTTGGTGCCAGCTAAATTTGCTGAAGTTCTAATGATTGTTCCGCTTACTGAGATTTAGGGTTTTAGGTACACCTGAGAACACTTTTCAAGAGACATATGGAGAACTGAGTTCTAGCTCAGTGGCAAGGCAAGCGAGTGCGTAGCCAGCCTACCCGGGTTCGAATCCCCATTTCGTGATAATTTCGCAGGGAGAGACAAACTTTAAACCGGGTTATCATCCTAGCGTCCATCCACGGGGAGAGTCTCATCACTACAGGAAAAGTATTCTTTGCCATGCGACACTTCGGACGGCAAAGGGGCCAAATGCATGGCAACGGCTTTGCCGTGCGTGCACTCACGGCAACGATTGCCCGGTAAAGAGTCCGACGACAAAGACTTCTTTGCCGTGCACATGTACAAACTGCACGGCAAAGCCCTTTGCCGTGCGTGTTGTTCGCTGCCGTGCGTGCGCTTTGCTGCCGTGCGTGCGCTTCGCTGCCGTGCGGTGTTTCTTTGCCGTGCGGCATGGAGGCTGCCGTGTGCCCCGACATTGCCGTGCACGACAATCATTGCCGTGCGCCCCAATCATTGTCGTGTGCCACCCTGTGCCATGCTGCTCACCTTTGCCGTGCGGCCAAGCCCCAGCACGCACGGCAAAGACAACTCCAGGAGCTCCCAGCAGCAGCCCAGGAGCACAGGTGAGCTCCACGTGGCGCCTTTGCCGTGTGTAGGCACACGGCAAAGTGACCAAAAGTCCTTTGCCGTGTGCATACACACGGCAAAGGACCCTGGATTTTTCATTTTTTTCTGTTTTTCACTAATCCCTGCATTTCAAAATTGCATTTCACATATATATATAACATATACAACATATATATTCACCATAGCATCACCAAACACATCAACAACACCACAAATACATCGAGCACACATAGTTCATGCATAACAAGTGCAATGTCCATTATTACAATCCATAATAAGTGCGAACAATCCATTACAACGACGGCGAGTGCACGAAGACCATGCCATCAACCTTGTCCTCCTCCATTGCTTGCGCCCGCCTCATCGTCATTGCCTTGTGACACATAATCTACAAGGTTGATGGAATTAGCATTTGCACTTGCATATTGAACACTTGAACAAGTACAAGTAGCGGGTTGGGCACAAGTGTAGGAGGACTCACCGCGGTTCATGCTCCGGATGATGTTCGTGTTGTTCACGGTGAAAGGTGTCACCGGCTGACTGGACGGTGGCGGCATCCACGGCAAGGAGAAAGGAGGAGTAGAAAGACTCCCCGGTGGAGAAGACAGAGCCGTCTGGCTCATAAGCCAGCTCATCTGTGCCTGATGCTGCTGCATCATCTGATTCTGCTGTTGGATCTGCTGCATCATCTGTGTCTGCTGCTGCTGATACTCCAGAATCTGCTGCTCCATGTGCCATGCGTGCTCCTGGGCCGCCTGCTCCTTTGCTGCCATCTCCGCCTACGATGTGTTGCCGCGATGTCATTAACATTTCAATGGAAAGCATGTAAAGGAAAGGTAGAGGCCCGAGGAAGAACATACCCGTAACCGCTCGACAGCTAGATCCGAAGCCCGTGATCGGGTCTCTACCTCAGGTTGGCCGCTATTACGACCACGACGGATCTGGCGGAGAGAGGGAACCTTCGCTGGGTCGACGCACCCGTCACCAAGCCATATGCGGCCATGCTTCAAGCCTTCTCCCGCAAGCACCGCAACCTCAGGGTCAAAGTCCTCGGCCTCTGGGTTGGCGTCCTCGCCGTACTTCTGCTTGAACTTGGAGACATACGACGTACACTGGGTCTCGGATTGCGGGTTAACCCACACAGACCCCGTCTCAGGATCCGGCGTCTTCCTTTGCTTCATCTTCTTTAGCACGACAAAGACGTTAGGCTTCGCTCCTGTCTTGACTTCCTGCAAAAGAGAACATGTAATAAAGTGAAGTGGCACACCCTTGCAGAGTTACAAATATATAACATGAACGAAGAATGAAGGAACCATTAATTTGCTCACCTCGTTCTGCAGGTGAAGAGAGATGGGGATGCTGCCTTGGATATGCGATCCACCTCGCATCTCTGCCCGCTTCTTCTTGCCCTCCTCGTGCTTCTTGAGGTGCTCGGGGGCATGTCCACCACATGACCATCGCAAGAAAGCACCTCTCGTCGTTGCCGACGTACTGAGGAGGGTTCTACATGCACAAGATAAACCCATTATGGTAAAATAAACTACATGGCGATAACAAAATCAATAACACATAAATGCAAATACCTGCATGTACTGCCACGGCTGCATGAGTGTGTCGCGAGCGTCCTCCTTAGTCATGTGGACGAAGCGGTCGGCGTGCCAGTCGCGGACGCACTGAATACGTGACTCGTAGTGCATGCCAGTCACCCTCTTCCTTGCAATCTGGTGTAGGACATCATCGCACGCATTTTCCATACCCTCGGCCCTCTTGAAGTATTTCTGCAACCATGCACATAGGTAAAACAAGGGGCATTACTGCAATTATTGAAAAACAAGGAGAGTGTATGAATGGTAAGAAGTCAAAAGTCACGTACCCAAAATTTGCCAACAACCACGTCCGCCATGCTGCCGCGGCCAAGAGGATCTTCCGCGAGGCTGTAGTGCGCCCACCTCCAAGCTACGTCGCAGCCACCAGTAGGGAGATCGACTATCCCAGGGAAATACCTTCTAAGTAGGCCCCCAAGGATGTTCGAGTACCCACGTGGCGGCCTCTGCGACGGGTCTTCAAACCTGAACGAGCTGCACCATGGAAACGACAACATCAATATGTATGTGATAATAATTTTGATAATGACAAAATTGCGATAGCGAAATGCCAAAAATTAACATGTACCTCCTTCAGCCGGGCTCTAGAACAACATGGGCTGTAGCGCCGGTGCTTCAGCGCGGGAGCTGTGTTTTCCCACGCCGATATGGCCTCTTATCACGTGGCCTCAGCCTCTCCTCAGCTGGAACGTACCGGTAATCCGCCGGCGCTTGCCAAACTAGGTTTGGATCAGGATCGAACGGTAAGTTCCCCAACCCCTCATCCTCCGAGAGGTCCTCCTCGTCCCACTCCTCCTCCTGGTCCTCCCCACCCCCTCCTCCTCCTGGTCCTCCTCACCCCCGTACCGCTCCTGGTCCTCCCCACCCCCGTGGTGCTCCTGGTCCTCCTCACTCCCAGCCTCCACCTCATCATCATCATCGGCTGCGGGAGGGGGGCTAGGACTAGGAGTGATTACCCGCGTCAGATTCTTCCTACGCGGTCGCACTGGGGGAGCGACAGGAGGGGGGCTAGGAGGAGGGTAGTAGCCCGGCCCCGCCTCGAAGTCCCTACACCTACCAAGTCCTTGAGCTTCTTTTTAAGACCGCCACCATTTTTTTGGCGGCATGCTTCAATCACCTGCAAACACAAATGAAGAGAGTGGTTTATTAGTACACAATATTGTAAGGAGATAAATATTAGTGAAAGCAACAGAAATATAAGTAGATGAACACTAATGAAAGCAACAATAATGCAAATAGATGAACATTAATTAGTGGAAGCAACAAATAGCTAGCATAGAGTTCTCTCAAACATAGCACGGAGTTCTTACAAATAACCTAGCTAGACAATCACTATTACACAGAGTTATTACAAATAGGCTAGCCTCACAATTACTACTACATAGATCGATAGACATTGTGTCGCCATCCGTGATTGGACCGCGTGTCTCCTCATCGTCATCGAGCTCGGCGAACCAATAATCATCAATGAAACCTGGAGGTGGTCCATCTGCATCGAGGTCAATCCCTGCTCTGAACGCCTCGAGCAAACTCAGGTCTTTCGGCGCACAAACATCCTCAGCTTCATCTTCTGCATTGTCTCCATCCATTCCCGCATCTTCTTGCTCATCGTCTACGACCATGTCATCGATAGTCGGCAAGCCGATTGTGAAATGGCCGGGGAGCCCTTCTTCCTGATAAAATTCGACACTCTTTGCTGAGGGGTCTACGCGGCGGTAATCGTCCTTATTTGGCGGGGGCGGCCTATTGCGTGAAGGCACCGTCATCACAACATCCCATCCATGTAGACGTTTTGTCAGGTTTTTGCACGCGTACGGGAGATAGAATACTTGAAAGGCCTGGGTAGCCAAGATGTACACATCCTCTCCCTTATAAACAGAGTTCCTTTCAACTTCGACCAACCCAATTTCAGGATCCCATCTCACCCGACGTAGCTCAAACCAATGACATTTGAAGACGACGAGATTTAGCCCTTTGTGAAACCCGTAATTCAGCTCGTATATACCCTCGACTCTTCCATAGTAATGGAGCCCATCATCACCTTGACATACCACCCCGCTATTTATTATCTCCGCGTTGGGTCGGCTTGTTGTGTATTTATGGGTCTGGAAGCGATAACCGTTCACGTCATAGGAGTTGAACGCTTCGAGGGAATGGTCAAAGCCCCTAGCAATTTTTCTTAGCTCTGACTTCATCTCTTTATCAGTTCTTGCCTACAAGTTTAGCACGAGAATTTTAGAACACGAAATGACCGATAAATGTCGAAAGTGCTAGCTAATTTGGATAGAATAGTACCAAATTACAGAACCAGCTACTGAAACCGAAACCGCCGCCCTTATCGAAAATTTGCTTGGATTCTTCCGGGGTAGGCTCCCGTGGGTATTCTTCCAATGTATAGCCTTGAATTGCCTATACCGATGAAAAGAGGAAGAGTTAGCCACGAACATACGAGTGGATCAAGGCCGTGAATGTTTTCGAATAACTAAATGGTTCGCACTTACTCGATGTACGGCTTCACTTCGACCATGGTGTTTAAGACATACGAGTGGATCAAGGTCCGCTCCTGTAGGTCCGTTCTGTACGGCTTCGAGCCACTTGACTTGCCACCAAGCCCCACGAAGATGCTAAGCTTGGGTACTTCTTCATTGTTGGCGGCATTGTAACGGAGGACCGAGTTGTGCTTTGTGGGAATGTTGGGATCATAGTGCTTAGTGGTGAAGTTTGCCACCTCCACGTTCAGGACTGCCTCGGCTATGGATGCTTCAATCTTGCATTTATTGCCAGTCATTTGACGAAGATTTTGTGTTTCTCTCTCGGGACCAAACAGACAACAACCCCAATTCGCCCCCCTTTAAGCATTCCTCCGCGAGGTGCAGGATCATATGTTGCATCGGATAAAAGAACCCTGGAGGAAAGATCTTCTCTAGATCGCAAAGCAACACGGGTGCCTCTTTATCCGAGCTTCTCAATCACTTTAGTGTCTAACTCCCTAGCACAAATCGGCGGAAGAAAAAACTCAACCTCGCTAGCACTCGCCAAGTCTTCTCGGGGACATAGCCTCGAATCATCACCGGCATTATCCGCTCAAGCCATATGTGGTAGTCATGACTCTTCGGTCCTTGTACTCGCAACATTGCAATGTTCGGACCCCTCATCCGAGTTGGCTGCGAACCCATCGAGGAAAAACAAGGAGTCCTTCATCCATTGGAAGACCTCCTTTTTTGGGCCTTTGTGAGGCAGAACGGAGCGTGTGGCTTAGTCCAAGTTTTTTTGGCACCATGAGGTGGCTGCATGTTCAACTCCAGCCTATCGCACCACATTTCTTGATCAATTCGAGCCTTTATGTTATCCTTCGTCTTCTCGGTGTCCACAATCGTGCTCCAAATGGCTTCACTGATATTCTTCTTGGTGTGCATTACATCAATGTTATGCGGGAGCTCGAGAAACTCAAAGTAAGGGAGCTTCCATAAGCACGGCTTGTGAGTCCATTGGTGTGTCTCCCCATATCCCAAGAAACCATTCCCATCAGGGCTAGGCTGAAGAGCATCTAACTCGGCCTTGATTTCCGTTCCGGTCTTCGAGAATTGGCTTCGGGCCACGGACAACACGGCCTTTCTTGAAACTCTTTACATCACTCCTCGTATCCATGCCTCCGCTCAAGGAACTGTCGAGCTTCATCAAAGCATGAATACTTGCCTCCCTTGTTTAGCCAGAAGAAAGTCACGGCCTGTCTGCACTGTGGGCAAGGCCACTTCCCATGTGTACACCACTCGCAGAACAAAGCACGTGCTGGCAGGTCATGCAAGGACATGTGGTACCACACATACATATCGAAGTACTCCTTCTTTGATGCGTCATATGTTTGGATCCCGCGACCTTCCCAGCCACGAACCAAGTCATCCACCAGCGGTTCCAGGTACACATTCATGTTCTTACCCGGGTATTTGGGCCCTGGGATTATCATCGACACAAACATGTTCTCTGATCTCATGCAGACGCTAGGGGGAGGTTCATGGGAATAACAAACACTGGCCAACAACTGTATACTACAACCGACATACCATATGGATTGAACCCATCGGTTGATATCGCAACTGCTACGCTCCTCGGGTCACCTGCTTTGAGTGGAAATTTTTGACAAAGTTCTTCCATGCACTACCATCCGACGGATGTATCATCTTGTCGGTGTATCTGTTTCCTTCCACGGCCCACCTCATCTGCTGGGCAGTATCCTCGGTCATGAAGAGCCGCTGGATCCTCGGTAGGACTAGAAGATAGCGGAGGATATTCTTGGCAATCGTGGTCTGCCTCTTCTGACCATCACCATTTCGGTCTACCTCAAAGTACCTAGAGGAATTGCATTTGATGCAATAATTTGTGTCTGCGTGCTCCTCTCTGAATAGCATGCATCCCTTTGGACAAGCGTGTATCTGCTGAGATGACATCTTAAGGTCACTGAGCAATTTGGTCGAATAGTAGAAGTTTTGCGGCAAGAGGTGACCTTTGGCAGAATGCTGCCTACGACGACCAGAAGTTCATCGAACCCATCTCTGCACAAGTTCCTATGGCACTTCAAGGCCATAAGGTGAGCGATGACATCTATTTGGGTAACCTCTGTATTTTAATGTAGGGGTTTCTGCGAAGCAAATAGAGCCTCATAATACTCCTTTGTGTTTTCCTCCGGGTCCTCACTTGTCTCTGCATCCTGAGGTGTCTCCGCCTCTACATGAGGGCTTTCAGGTACATTACCATTAGCCAAGTTTTCTAAGCACCTATCAAAACCAGTGTCATATTCCCCCTAGGTTGAATCGCCGCACCTCCTTCCTAGCACGTTTCTTTGCCTTTTCTCCATGGTAAGTCCAAATCTTGTAGGACGGTGTGAACCCAAACTTGATCAGGTGCATACTCATAGTTTCCTTATCATGTGCCTTTTGGTTAGCGCACTTACTACAAGGGCAGCAAACTCTTATAGGTCTGGTAGGGATGGCAAACTCCCTATCCACAAACTGATCGGTCTTTTCTCCCCATTCATCAGTATAGTTCCAGCGGCCGATTCACGCCATCGTACATCCAGCCACGATTATCCATCCTCTAATCAGCAACAAAACAGACGAACACAACATTTATATATCAAATAGGAAATAAATGCATCATATCTTTATTTTTTTACGCGTGCATCAACCTGAAACTCTACTAGGTGGGCTCCTAGCAGCCGCCAGATTCGTAGATTGAGTACGTTCTCCCAGCTCTACCCCGATCCAAGGCAGAATTTCGGCAGCACCTCCCCGCTGCTCACCCGATACACGTCTCGGCAAAAAGTCGAGAGGGGTGTGCATCCGGAGAACAACGGGGAGGCGCTACCGAAATTCTGTCTCGGATCGGGGTAGAGCAGGTAGAACGTACCCAACTACGCATCCACCGGCTGTCCCGATAAATGCAGTAAGAGTTACGGTTCATAATATGCGAGACCACTAATGCATATTTATTCGCGTAAACCTTACGGTCGGGAAGAGACGCCTAGGTATCGCGACAGACTTGGTGATCTAGACACAAAAAAACCTAGGTACATGTAAAGGTGGGAGGGAGATTTATACCCTAGACGCGTGAGAGAATCGCCGAAGAAGTTCCGGGACGCCTCGCCCCGTCAAACACCCCCGCGACGCTCCCCCCCGTGTCCACCTCGAAGCATCACCTGCATAGCGAGAAAAATCAATTAGGGGCCCTTATCTTTTCTAAAGAGGTCTATTTTATAAAACAATCTAAATCCTATTTCTAAAATAATTTCTATACTAAAATACCCTATTTTCATGTAAATTTATTTTAACTACTAATTAGCATGCATCTTCTTTTATAGCTACCCTAAATACTATAGTAACACTCAAATTTACAAAAAAAGAAGCTAGCCACATACCTGCCGGGTGGTGGCCGGAGCTTTCGCGGCTGGTGGCGGCCGCAGCTCCCGCGGCTGGTGGCGGGCGAGGGGACGAGCAACAGCAGCAATACGGGCGGCGGCGGAGGGGCGAGCAGGACCGGCAGCGGCGGTGGGGGCGAGTAGCACGGGCCACGCGCGGCGGAGGCCGGGGCGAGCAGCTCGAGCCACGGGGGCAGGGCGAGCACCACGCCGACGGGAGAGGGGCGAGCAGCAGAAGGGAGGTGCTCCGGTGGCGGCGGCGGTGTGGGAGCGGGGCGCAGGTGGCGGCGCCGGCGTGGGATTCAGATGCGGGGGCAAAACGTGTGTGTGATTCGATCTGGCCGGTCCGCACCCCACGCGCGTGTGTCTAAAACGCGTTGACCCCTGTCTTTGTCGTGCGTAGCACTTTGCCGTGCGGCAAAGGTACTTTGCCGTGCAAAACAGCCTTTGCCGTGCGGCAAAGGTCCTGTGCCGTGCAAACGGCCTTTGCCGTGCGCCCTGGAGGCTTTGCCGTGCGGCAGGAGTCTTTGCCGTGCGGCAGGGCACGACAAAGATTTTTTTTTATTTTCACCATTCCCACAGTCGAGAGGATCCGGAAAACCCTAACCCTAACCCAAAACCGTAAACCTATAACTAAACCCTCAATCCTAACCTTGACCCTAACAAAACCTAAAAGAATTAAAAAGTACATTGGTGCACCCTTGCGTGGAAAAATCTTGGGGGTAGACCCGCCGGGGCATATATACCACTGTTTGGGGGGGGAGGGGGAGAACGACCGCCGGAGCACCGGAATCCCACCAAATCTTGCATGTGGACCTATGATATGTGTGAAAGTGTGGTGGAAGGTGTAATGGTGCAAAAGTAGCTCCCCTAAACCCTAAACCCTAGCCCTAACCCTACACCTAACCCTAACCAGTAGATCAGGCACACCCTCGATCGTGTGATAATGGCTCTAGCTGCGGGTATATGTGCCAAAGGATCCCAATCTTGGTTATCCATGTGTATATGTACTAAAAAAACCTAAAAGAATGAAAAAGTACTTTGGTGCACCCTCGCGCGGAGAAATCTAGGGGGTAGACCCGCCGGGGCACACGTTCCGCTGTTTTGGGGGGAGGAGGGGGAGAACGACCGCCGGAGCACCGGAACCCCACCAAATCTTGCATGTGGACCTATGATATGTATGAAAGTGTGGTGCAAGGTGTAATGGTGCAAAAGTATCTCCCCTAAACCCTAAACCCTAAACTGGGGAGGCTTCGAGCCCTAAACCCCTCTAGATCACCATTAACTACACGTGCTGACACCGGAGCTGCAAAACCATGCATCATAAACCCTAACCCTAAACCCTAAACCTATACCTAACCATAAATCCTTACCTTGAACCTAAACCCTAGCCCTACCCCCTAAACCCTAGCCCTAACCCTACACCTAACCCTAACCCGTAGATCAGGCACACCCTCGATCGTGTGATAATGGCTCTAGCTGCGGGTATATATGTGCCAAAGGGTCCCAATCTTGGTTCTCCATGTGTATATGTCCTAAACAAACCTAAAATAATGAAAAAGTACATTGGTGCACCCTCGCGCGGAGAAATCTAGGGGGTAGACCCGCCGGGGCACACGTTCATCTGTTTTGGGGGAGGAGGGGAGAACGACCGTCTGAGCAACGGAACCCCACCAAATCTTGCATGTGCACCTATGATATGTGTGAAAGTGTGGTGCAAGGTGTAATAGTTCAAAAGTAGCTCCCCTAAACCCTAAACCCTAGCCCTAACCCTACACCTAACCCTAACCAGTAGATCAGGCACACCCTCGATCGTGTGATAATGGCTCTAGCTGCGGGTATATGTGCCAAAGGGTCAAAATCTTGGTTATCCATGTGTATATGTACTAAACAAACCTAAAAGAATGAAAAAGTAATTTGGTGCACCCTCGCGCGGAGAAATCTAGGGGGGTAGATCCGCCGGGGCATACGTTCCGCTGTTTGGGGGGGGAGGGGGAGAACGACCGCCGGAGCACCGGAACCCCACTAAATCTTGCATGTGGACCTATGATATGTGTGAAAGTGTGGTGCAAGGTGTAATGGTGCAAAAGTATCTCCCCTAAACCCTAAAACCTAAACTTTGGAGGATTCGAGCCCTAAACCCCTCTAGATCACCATTAACTACACGTGCTGACACCGGAGCTGCAAAACCATGCATCATAAACCCTAAACCATAAACCTATACCTAAACATAAATCCTTACCTTGAACCTAAACCCTATCCCTACCCCCTAAACCCTAGCCCTAACCCTACACCTAACCCTAACCAGTAGATCAGGCACACCCTCGATCATGTGATAATGGCTCTAGCAGCGGGTATATATGTGCCAAAGGGTCCCAATCTTGGTTCTCCATGTGTATATGTCCTAAAAAACCTAAAATAATGAAAAAGTACATTGTTGCACCCTCGCGCGGAGAAATCTAGGGGGTAGACCCGCCGGGGCACAGGTTCCGCTGTTTTGGGGGGGAGGGGGAGAACGACCGCCGGAGCAATGGAACCCCACCAAATCTTGCATGTGGACCTATGATATGTGTGAAAGTGTGGTGCAAGGTGTAATAGTGCACAAGTAGCTCCCCTAAGCCCTAAACCCTAGCCCTAACCCTACACCTAACCCTAACCAGTAGATCAGGCACACCCTCGATCGTGTGATAATGGCTCTAGCTGCGGGTATATGTGCCAAAGGGTCCCAATCTTGGTTATCCTTGTGTATATGTACTAAACAAACCTAAAAGAATGAAAAATTAATTTGGTGCACCCTCGCGCGGAGAAATCTAGGGGGGTAGACCCACCGGGGCACAAGTTCCGCTGTTTTTGGGGGGAGGAGGGGGAGAACGACCGCCGGAGCACCGAAACCCCACCAAATATTGCATGTGGACCTATGATATGTGTGAAAGTGTGGTGCAAGGTGTAATGGTGCAAAAGTAGCTCCCCTAAATCCTAAACCCTAAATTGGAGAGGCTTCGAGCCCTAAACCACTCTAGATCACCATTAACTACACGTGCTGACACCAGAGCTGCAAAACCATGCATCATAAACCCTAACCCTAACCCTAAACCCTAAACCTGTACCTAACCATAAATCCTTACCTTGAACCTAAACCCTAGCCCTACCCCCTAAACCCTAGCCCTAACCCTACACCTAACCCTAACCAGTAGATCAGGCACACCCTCGATCGTGTGATAATGGCTCTAGCTGCGGGTATATGTGCCAAAGGGTCCCAATCTTGTTATCCATGTGTATATGTACTAAACAAACCTAAAAGGATGAAAAAGTACTTTGGTGCACCCTCGCGCGGAGAAATCTAGGGGGTAGACCCGCCGGGGCACACGTTCCGCTGTTTTGGGGGAAGGAGGGGGAGAACGACCGCCGGAGCACCAGAACCCCACTAAATCTTGCATGTGGACCTATGATATGTGTGAAAGTGTGGTGAAAGGTGTAATTGTGCAAAAGTAGCTCCCCTAAACCCTAAACGGGGGAGGATTCGAGCCCTAAACCCCTCTAGATCACCATTAACTACACGTGCTGACACCGGAGCTGCAAAACCATGCATCATAAACCCTAACCCTAACCCTAAACCCTAAACCTATACCTAACCATAAATCCTTACCTTGAACCTAAACCTAGGCCTACCCCCTAAACCCTATCCCTAACCCTACACCTAACCCTAACAAGTAGATCAGGCACACCCTCAATCGTATGATAATGGCTCTAGCTGCGAGTATATATATGTGCCAAAGGGTCCCAATGTTGGTTCTCCACGTTTATATGTCCTAAACAACCCTAAAAGAATGAAAAAGTACATTGGTGCACCCTTGCGCGGAGAAATCTTGGGGGTAGACCCGTCGGGGCATATATACCACTGTTTTGGGGGGGGGGGAGGGGGAGAACGACCGTCCGAGCACCGGAACCCCACCAAATCTTGCATGTTGACCTATGATATGTGTGAAAGTTTGGTGCAAGGTGTAATGGTGCAAAAGTATCTCCCCTAAACCCTAAACCCTAAACTTGGGAGGCTTCAGCCCTAAACCCCTCTAGATCGCCATTAACTACACGTGCTGACACCGGAGCTGCAAAACCATGCTTCATAAACCCTAACCCTAACCCTAAACCCTAAACCTATACCTAACCATAAATCCTTACCTTGAACCTAAACCCTAGCCCTACCCCCTAAACCCTAGCCCTAACCCTACACCTAACGCTAACCAGTAGATCAGGCACACCCTCGATCATGTGATAATGGCTCTAGTTGCGGGTATATATGTGCCAAAGGGTCCCAATCTTGGTTCTACATGTGTATATGTCCTAACAAAAACCTAAAATAATGAAAAAGTACATTGGTGCACCCTCGCGCGGAGAAATCTAGGGGGGGTAGACCCGCCGGGGCACAGGTTCCGCTGTTTTGGGGGAGGATGGGGAGAACGACCGCCGGAGCAACGGAACCCCACCAAATCTTGCATGTCGACCTATGATATGTGTGAAAGTGTGGTGCAAGGTGTAATAGTGCAAAAGTAGCTCCCCTAAGCCCTAAACCCTAGCCCTAACCCTACACCTAACCATAACCAGTAGATCAGGCACACCCTCGATCGTGTGATAATGGCTCTAGCTGCGGGTATATGTGCCAAAGGGTCCCAATCTTGGTTATCCATGTGTATATGTACTAAACAAACCTAAAAGAATGAAAAAGTAATTTGGTGCACCCTCGCGCGGAGAAATCTAGGGGGTAGACCCGTCGGGGCACATGTTCCGCTATTTTGGGGGGAGGAGGGGGAGAACGACCGCCGGAGCACCGAAACCCCACCAAATCTTGCATGTGGACCTATGATATGTGTGAACGTGTGCTGAAAGGTGTAATGGTGCAAAAGTAGCTCCCCTAAACCCTAAACTGGGGAGGCTTCGAGCCCTAAACCCCTCTAGATCCCCATTAACTACACGTGCTGACACCGGAGCTGCAAAACCATTCATCATAAACCCTAACCCTTACCCTAAACCCTAAACCTATACCTAACCATAAATCCTTACCTTGAACCTAAACCCTAGCCCTACCCCCTAAACCCTAGCCCTAAACCTACACCTAACCCTAACCAGTAGATCAGGCACACCCTCGATCGTGTGATAATGGCTCTAGCTGCGGGTATATACGCCAAAGGGTCCCAATCTTGGTTATCCATGTGTATTTGTACTAAAAAAACCTAAAAGGATGAAAAAGTACTTTGGTGCACCCTGCGCGGAGAAATCTAGGGGGTAGACCCGCAGGAGCACACGTTCGCTTGTTTTGGGGGAAGGAGGGGGAGAACGACCGCCGGAGCACCGGAACCCCACTAAATCTTGCATGTGGATATATGATATGTGTGAAAGTGTGGTGCAAGGTGTAATGGTGCAAAAGTAGCTCCCCTAAACCCTAAACCCTAAACTGGGGAGGATTCGAGCCCTAAACCCCTCTAGATCACCATTAACTACACGTGCTGACACCGGAGTTGCAAAACCATGCATCATAAACCCTAACCCTAACCCTAAACCATAAACCTATACCTAACCATAAATCCTTACCTTGAACCTAAACCCTAGCCCTACCCCCTAAACCCTATCCCTAACCCTACACCTAACCCTAACCAGTAGATCAGGCACACCCTCAATCGTGTGATAATGGCTCTAGCTGCGGGTATATATATGTGCCAAAGGGTCCCAATGTTGGTTCTCCACGTTTATATGTCCTAAACAATCCTAAAAGAATTAAAAAGTACATTGGTGCACCATCACGCGGAGAAATCTTGGGGGGGGGGGGGGAGACCCGCCGGGCATATATACCACTGTTTTGGGGGGAGGGGGAGAACGACCGCCGGAGTACCGGAATCCCACCAAATATTGCATGTGGACCTATGATATGTGTGAAAGTGTGGTGGAAGGTGTAATGGTGCAAAAGTAGCTCCCCTAAACCCTAAACCCTAGCCCTAACCCTACACCTAACCCTAACCAGTAGATCAGGCACACCCTCGATCGTGTGATAATGGCTCTAGTTGCGGGTATATGTGCCAAAGGGTCCCAATCTTGATTATCCATGTGTATATGTACTAAACAAACCTAAAATAATGAAAATGTACTTTGTTGCACCCTCGCACGGAGAAATCTAGGGGGGTAGACCCGCCGGGGCACACGTTCCGCTGTTTTGGGGGGAAGAGGGGGAGAACGACCGCCGGCGCACCGGAACCCCACCAAATCTTGCATGTGGACCTATGATATGTGTGAAAGTGTGGTTCAAGGTGTAATGGTGCAAAAGTATCTCCCCTAAACCCTAAACCCTAAACTTGGGAGGCTTCAGCCCTAAACCCCTCTAGATCGCCATAAACTACACGTGCTGACACCGGAGCTGCAAAACCATGCTTCATAAACCCAAACCCTAACCCTAAACCCAAAACCTATACCTAACCATAAATACTTACCTTGAACCTAAACCCTAGCCCTACCCCCTAAACCCTAGCCCTAACCCTACACCTAACCCTAACCAGTAGATCAGGCACACCCTCGATCGTGTGATAATGGCTCTAGCTGCGGGTATATATGTGCCAAAGGTTCCCAATATTGGTTCTCCATGTGTATATGTCCTAACAAAAACCAAAAATAATGAAAAAATACATTGGTGCACCCTCGCGCGGAGAAATCTAGTGGGTAGACCCGCCGGGGCACAGGTTCCGCTGTTTTGGGGGGAGGAGGGGAGAACGACCGCCGGAGCAACGGAACCCCACCAAGTCTTGCATGTGGACCTATGATATGTGTGAAAGTGTGGTGCAAGGTGTAATAGTTCAAAAGTAGCTCCCCTAAGCCCCAAACCCTAGCCCTAACCCTAACCAGTAGATCAGGCACACCCTCGATCGTGTGATAATGGCTCTAGCTGCGGGTATATGTGCCAAAGGGTCCCAATCTTGGTTATACATGTGTATATGTACTAAACAAACCTAAAAGAATGAAAAAGTAATTTGGTGCACCCTCGCGGAGAAATCTAGGGGGTAGACCCGCGGGGCACACGTTCCCGCTTGTTTTGGGGGGAGGAGGGGGAGAATGACCGCCGGAGCACCGGAACCCCACCAAATCTTGCATGTGGACCTATGATATGTGAAAGTGTGGTGCAAGGTGTAATGGTGCAAAAGTAGCTCCCCTAAACCCTAAACCCTAAACTGGGGAGGCTTCGAGCCCTAAACCCCTCTAGATCACCATTAACTACACGTGCTGACACCGGAGCTCGCAAAACCATGCTTCATAAACCCTAACCCTAACCCTAAACCCTAAACCTATACCTAACCATAAATCCTTACCTTGAACCTAAACCCTAGCCTTACCCCCTAAACCCTAGCCCTAACCCTACACCTAACCCTAACCAGTAGATCAGGCACACCCTCGATCGTGTGATAATGGCTCTAGGCTGCGGGTATATATGCCAAAGGGTCCAAATCTTGGTTATCCATGTGTATTTGTACTAAACAAACCTAAAAGGATGAAAAAGTACTGTGGTGCACCCTCGCGCGGAGAAATCTAGGGGCGTAGACCCGCCGGGGCACACGTTCCGCTGTTTTGGGGGAAGGAGGGGGAGAACGACCGCCGGAGCACCGGAACCCCACTAAATCTTGCATGTCGATCTATGATATGTGTGAAAGTGTGGTGCAAGGTGTAATGGTGCAAAAGTAGCTCCCCTAAACCCTAAACCCTAAACTGGGGAGGATTCGAGCCCTAAACCCCTCTAGATCACCATTAACTACACGTGTCGACACCGGAGCTGCAAAACCATGCATCATAAACCCTAACCCTAAACCTATACCTAACCATAAATCCTTACCTTGAGCCTAAACCCTAGCCCTACCCCCTAAACCCTAGCCCTAACCCTACACCTAACCCTAACCGATAGATCGAGCACACCCTCGATCATGTGATAATGGCTCTAGCTGCGGGTATATATGTGCCAAAGGGTCCCAATCTAGGTTCTCCATGTGTATATGTCCTAAAAAACCCTAAAAGAATGAAAAAGTACATTGGTGCACCCTCGCGCGAGAAATCTAGGGGGTAGACCCGCCGGGTCACACGTTCCACTGTTTTGGGGGAGGAGCGGGAGAACGACCGCCGGAAGCAACGGAACCCCACAAAATCTTGCATGTGGACCTATGATATGTGTTAAAGTGTGGTGCAAGGTGTAATAGTGCAAAAGTAGCTCCCCTAAACCCTAAACCCTAGCCCTAACCCTAACTAGTAGATCAGGCACACCCTCGATCGTGTGATAATGGCTCTAGCTGCGGGTATATGTGCCAAAGGGTCCCAATCTTGGTTATACATGTGTATATGTACCAAAAAAATCTAAAAGAATGAAAAAGTACTTTGGTGCACCCTCGCGGAGAAATCTAGGGGGTAGACCCGCCGGGGCACGAGTTCCGCTGTTTTGGGGGGAGGAGGGGAGAACGACCGCCGGAAGCAACGGAACCCCACCAAATCTTTCATGTGGACCTATGATATGTGTGAAAGTGTGGTGCAAGGTGTAATAGTTCAAAAGTAGCTCCCCTAAGCCCTAAACCCTAGTCCTAACCCTACACCTAACCCTAACCGATGAGATCGGGCACACCCTCGATCGTGTGATAATGGCTCTAGGCTGCGGGTATATGTGCCAAAGGGCCCCAATCTTGCTTATCCATGTGTATATGTACTAAACAAACCTAAAAGAATTAAAAAGTAATTTGGTGCACCCTCGCGCGGAGAAATCTAGGGGTAGACCCGCCGGGGCACACGTTCCGCTGTTTTGGGGGGAAGAGGGGGAGAACGACCGCCGGCGCACCGGAACCCCACCAAATCTTGCATGTGGACCTATGATATGTGTGAAAGTGTGGTGCAAGGTGTAATGGTGCAAAAGTATCTCCCCTAAACCCTAAACCCTAAACTTGGGAGGCTTCAGCCCTAAACCCCTCTAGATCGCCATAAACTACACGTGCTGACACCGGAGCTGCAAAACCATGCTTCATAAACCCAAACCCTAACCCTAAACCCTAAACCTATACCTAACCATAAATCCTTACCTTGAACCTAAACCCTAGCCCTACCCCCTAAACCCTAGCCCTAACCCTACACCTAACCCTAACCGATGAGATCGAGGCACACCCTCGATCGTGTGATAATGGCTCTAGCTGCGGGTATATATGTGCCAAAGGTTCCCAATCTTGGTTCTCCATGTGTATATGTCCTAACAAAAACCAAAAATAATGAAAAAATACATTGGTGCACCCTCGCGCGGAGAAATCTAGGGGGTAGACCCGCCGGGGCACAGATTCACTTGTTTTGGGGGAGGAGGGGAGAACGACCGCCGAGCAACGGAACCCCACCAAGTCTTGCATGTGGACCTATGATATGTGTGAAAGTGTGGTGCAAGGTGTAATAGTTCAAAAGTAGCTCCCCTAAGCCCTAAACCCTAGCCCTAACCCTAACCGATAGATCGGGCACACCCTCGATCGTGTGATAATGGCTCTAGCTGCGGGTATATGTGCCAAAGGGTCCCAATCTTGGTTATACATGTGTATATGTACTAAACAAACCTAAAAGAATGAAAAAGTAATTTGGTGCACCCTCGCGCGAGAAATCTAGGGGGTAGACCCGCCGGGCACACGTTCCGCTGTTTTGGGGGAGGAGGGGAGAACGACCGCCGGAGCACCGGAACCCCACCAAATCTTGCATGTGGACCTATGATATGTGAAAGTGTGGTGCAAGGTGTAATGGTGCAAAAGTAGCTCCCCTAAACCCTAAACCCTAAACTGGGGAGGCTTCGAGCCCTAAACCCCTCTAGATCACCATTAACTACACGTGCTGACACGGAGCTGCAAAACCATGCTTCATAAACCCTAACCCTAACCCTAAACCCTAAACCTATACCTAACCATAAATCCTTACCTTGAACCTAAACCCTAGCCTTACCCCCTAAACCCTAGCCCTAACCCTACACCTAACCCTAACCAGTAGATCAGGCACACCCTCGATCGTGTGATAATGGCTCTAGCTGCGGGTATATATGCCAAAGGGTCCAAATCTTGGTTATCCATGTGTATTTGTACTAAACAAACCTAAAAGGATGAAAAAGTACTGTGGTGCACCCTCGCGCGGAGAAATCTAGGGGCGTAGACCCGCAGGAGCACACGTTCCGCTGTTTTGGGGGAAGGAGGGGAGAACGACCGCCGAGCACCGGAACCCCACTAAATCTTGCATGTCGATCTATGATATGTGTGAAAGTGTGGTGCAAGGTGTAATGGTGCAAAAGTAGCTCCCCTAAACCCTAAACCCTAAACTGGGGAGGATTCGAGCCCTAAACCCCTCTAGATCACCATTAACTACACGTGCTGACACCGGAGCTGCAAAACCATGCATCATAAACCCTAACCCTAAACCTATACCTAACCATAAATCCTTACCTTGAGCCTAAACCCTAGCCCTACCCCCTAAACCCTAGCCCTAACCCTACACCTAACCCTAACCAGTAGATCAGGCACACCCTCGATCATGTGATAATGGCTCTAGCTGCGGGTATATATGTGCCAAAGGGTCCCAATCTAGGTTCTCCATGTGTATATGTCCTAAAAAACCCTAAAAGAATGAAAAAGTACATTGGTGCACCCTCGCGCGGAGAAATCTAGGGGGGTAGACCCGCCGGGTCACACGTTCCGCTGTTTTGGGGGGAGGAGCGGGAGAACGACCGCCGGAGCAACGGAACCCCACAAAATCTTGCATGTGGACCTATGATATGTGTTAAAGTGTGGTGCAAGGTGTAATAGTGCAAAAGTAGCTCCCCTAAACCCTAAACCCTAGCCCTAACCCTAACTAGTAGATCGGGCACACCCTCGATCGTGTGATAATGGCTCTAGGCTGCGGGTATATGTGCCAAAGGGTCCCAATCTTGGTTATACATGTGTATATGTACCAAAAAAATCTAAAAGAATGAAAAAGTACTTTGGTGCACCCTCGGCGGAGAAATCTAGGGGGTAGACCCGCCGAGGCACTGAGTTCCATTGTTTTGGGGGAGGAGGGGGAGAACGACCGCGGAGCAACGGAACCCCACCAAATCTTTCATGTGGACCTATGATATGTGTGAAAGTGTGGTGCAAGGTGTAATAGTTCAAAAGTAGCTCCCCTAAGCCCTAAACCCTAGTCCTAACCCTACACCTAACCCTAACCAGTAGATCAGGCACACCCTCGATCGTGTGATAATGGCTCTAGGCTGCGGGTATATGTGCCAAAGGGCCCCAATCTTGCTTATCCATGTGTATATGTACTAAACAAACCTAAAAGAATTAAAAAGTAATTTGGTGCACCCTCGCGCGGAGAAATCTAGGGGTAGACCCGCCGGGGCACACGTTCCGCTGTTTTGGGGGGAAGAGGGGGAGAACGACCGCGGCGCACCGGAACCCCACCAAATCTTGCATGTGGACCTATGATATGTGTGAAAGTGTGGTGCAAGGTGTAATGGTGCAAAAGTATCTCCCCTAAACCCTAAACCCTAAACTTGGGAGGCTTCAGCCCTAAACCCCTCTAGATCGCCATAAACTACACGTGCTGACACCGGAGCTGCAAAACCATGCTTCATAAACCCAAACCCTAACCCTAAACCCTAAACCTATACCTAACCATAAATCCTTACCTTGAACCTAAACCCTAGCCTTACCCCTAAACCCTAGCCCTAACCCTACACCTAACCCTAACCAGTAGATCAGGCACACCCTCGATCGTGTGATAATGGCTCTAGCTGCGGGTATATATGTGCCAAAGGTTCCCAATCTTGGTTCTCCATGTGTATATGTCCTAACAAAAACCAAAAATAATGAAAAAATACATTGGTGCACCCTCGCGGAGAAATCTAGGGGTAGACCCGCCGGGGCACAGGGTTCCGCTGTTTTGGGGGGAGGAGGGGGAGAACGACCGCCGGAGCAACGGAACCCCACCAAGTCTTGCATGTGGACCTATGATATGTGTGAAAGTGTGGTGCAAGGTGTAATAGTTCAAAAGTAGCTCCCCTAAGCCCTAAACCCTAGCCCTAACCCTAACCAGTAGATCAGGCACACCCTCGATCGTGTGATAATGGCTCTAGCTGCGGGTATATGTGCCAAAGGGTCCCAATCTTGGTTATACATGTGTATATGTACTAAACAAACCTAAAAGAATGAAAAAGTAATTTGGTGCACCCTCGCGCGGAGAAATCTAGGGGGGTAGACCCGCCGGGCACACGTTCCGCTGTTTTGGGGGGAGGAGGGGGAGAACGACCGCCGGAGCACCGGAACCCCACCAAATCTTGCATGTGGACCTATGATATGTGAAAGTGTGGTGCAAGGTGTAATGGTGCAAAAGTAGCTCCCCTAAACCCTAAACCCTAAACTGGGGAGGCTTCGAGCCCTAAACCCCTCTAGATCACCATTAACTACACGTGCTGACACCGGAGCTGCAAAACCATGCTTCATAAACCCTAACCCTAACCCTAAACCCTAAACCTATACCTAACCATAAATCCTTACCTTGAACCTAAACCCTAGCCTTACCCCCTAAACCCTAGCCCTAACCCTACACCTAACCCTAACCAGTAGATCAGGCACACCCTCGATCGTGTGATAATGGCTCTAGCTGCGGGTATATATGCCAAAGGGTCCAAATCTTGGTTATCCATGTGTATTTGTACTAAACAAACCTAAAAGGATGAGAAAGTACTGTGGTGCACCCTCGCGCGGAGAAATCTAGGGGCGTAGACCCGCCGGGGCACACGTTCCGTTGTTTTGGGGGAAGGAGGGGAGAACGACCGCCGGAGCACCGGAACCCCACTAAATCTTGCATGTCGATCTATGATATGTGTGAAAGTGTGGTGCAAGGTGTAATGGTGCAAAAGTAGCTCCCCTAAACCCTAAACCCTAAGCCGGGGAGGATTCGAGCCCTAAACCCCTCTAGATCACCATTAACTACACGTGCGACACCGGAGCTGCAAAACCATGCATCATAAACCCTAACCCTAAACCTATACCTAACCATAAATCCTTACCTTGAGCCTAAACCCTAGCCCTACCCCCTAAACCCTAGCCCTAACCCTACACCTAACCCTAACCAGTAGATCAGGCACACCCTCGATCATGTGATAATGGCTCTAGCTAGCGGGTATATATGTGCCAAAGGGTCCCAATCTAGGTTCTCCATGTGTATATGTCCTAAAAAACCCTAAAAGAATGAAAAAGTACATTGGTGCACCCTCGCGGAGAAATCTAGGGGGTAGACCCGCCGGGTCACACGTTCCGTTGTTTTGGGGGAGGAGCGGGGAGAACGACCGCCGGAGCACCGGAACCCCACAAAATCTTGCATGTGGACCTATGATATGTGTTAAAGTGTGGTGCAAGGTGTAATAGTGCAAAAGTAGCTCCCCTAAACCCTAAACCCTAGCCCTAACCCTAACTAGTAGATCAGGCACACCCTCGATCGTGTGATAATGGCTCTAGCTGCGGGTATATGTGCCAAAGGGTCCCAATCTTGGTTATACATGTGTATATGTACCAAAAAAATCTAAAAGAATGAAAAAGTACTTTGGTGCACCCTCGCGCGGAGAAATCTAGGGGGTAGACCCGCCGGGGCACGAGTTCATTGTTTGGGGGGAGGAGGGGGAGAACGACCGCCGGAGCAACGGAACCCCACCAAATCTTGCATGTGGACCTATGATATGTGTGAAAGTGTGGTGCAAGGTGTAATAGTTCAAAAGTAGCTCCCCTAAGCCCTAAACCCTAGTCCTAACCCTACACCTAACCCTAACCAGTAGATCAGGCACACCCTCGATCGTGTGATAATGGCTCTAGCTGCGGGTATATGTGCCAAAGGGCCCCAATCTTGCTTATCCATGTGTATATGTACTAAACAAACCTAAAAGAATTAAAAAGTAATTTGGTGCACCCTCGCGCGGAGAAATCTAGGGGTAGACCCGCCGGGGCACACGTTCCGTCTGTTTTGGGGGAAGAGGGGGAGAACGACCGCCGGCGCACCGGAACCCCACCAAATCTTGCATGTGGACCTATGATATGTGTGAAAGTGTGGTGCAAGGTGTAATGGTGCAAAAGTATCTCCCCTAAACCCTAAACCCTAAACTTGGGAGGCTTCAGCCCTAAACCCCTCTAGATCGCCATAAACTACACGTGCCGACACCGGAGCTGCAAAACCATGCTTCATAAACCCAAACCCTAACCCTAAACCCTAAACCTATACCTAACCATAAATCCTTACCTTGAACCTAAACCCTAGCCCTACCCCCTAAACCCTAGCCCTAACCCTACACCTAACCCTAACCAGTAGATCAGGCACACCCTCGATCGTGTGATAATGTCTCTAGCTGCGGGTATATATGTGCCAAAGGTTCCCAATCGTGGTTCTCCATGTGTATATGTCCTAACAAAAACCAAAAATAATGAAAAAATACATTGGTGCACCCTCGCGCGGAGAAATCTAGGGGGTAGACCCGCCGGGGCACAGGTTCCGCTGTTTTGGGGGGAGGAGGGGGAGAACGACCGCCGGAGCAACGGAACCCCACCAAGTCTTGCATGTGGACCTATGATATGTGTGAAAGTGTGGTGCAAGGTGTAATAGTTCAAAAGTAGCTCCCCTAAGCCCTAAACCCTAGCCCTAACCCTAACCAGTAGATCAGGCACACCCTCGATCGTGTGATAATGGCTCTAGCTGCGGGTATATGTGCCAAAGGGTCCCAATCTTGGTTATACATGTGTATATGTACTAAACAAACCTAAAAGAATGAAAAAGTAATTTGGTGCACCCTCGCGGAGAAATCTAGGGGGTAGACCCGCCGGGCACACGTTCCGCTGTTTTGGGGGGAGGAGGGGGAGAACGACCGCCGGAGCACCGGAACCCCACCAAATCTTGCATGTGGACCTATGATATGTGAAAGTGTGGTGCAAGGTGTAATGGTGCAAAAGTAGCTCCCCTAAACCCTAAACCCTAAACGGGGAGGCTTCGAGCCCTAAACCCCTCTAGATCACCATTAACTACACGTGCTGACACCGGAGCTGCAAAACCATGCTTCATAAACCCTAACCCTAACCCTAAACCCTAAACCTATACCTAACCATAAATCCTTACCTTGAACCTAAACCCTAGCCTTACCCCCTAAACCCTAGCCCTAACCCTACACCTAACCCTAACCAGTAGATCGAGCACACCCTCGATCGTGTGATAATGGCTCTAGGCTGCGGGTATATATGCCAAAGGGTACAAATCTTGGTTATCCATGTGTATTTGTACTAAACAAACCTAAAAGGATGAAAAAGTACTGTGGTGCACCCTCGCGCGGAGAAATCTAGGGGCGTAGACCCGCCGGGGCACACGTTCCGCTGTTTTGGGGGAAGGAGGGGAGAACGACCGCCGGAGCACCGGAACCCCACTAAATCTTGCATGTCGATCTATGATATGTGTGAAAGTGTGGTGCAAGGTGTAATGGTGCAAAAGTAGCTCCCCTAAAACCTAAACCCTAAACTGGGGAGGATTCGAGCCCTAAACCCCTCTAGATCACCATTAACTACACGTGTGTTGACTGCCAAAACCCACCGGCGGGCAGCGGCCTTGTCAACACTGTAGAGCCGGGGGGAGCCTAGAGCTGCGGCTGGCTGAGACCCCTCCGAGCGACGGCCCGCAATGCTCTTCTGGTCACACGCGGCGTTGCGAAGTGCAAGGGCGTGCCACCCGACCTATACCTGGTCGGGAAGGTGATGAGGTTGCCTCGCTTAGTTTCTGCAGGGCATACATGTAAACATTAAATACGAGCCTCGATCGGCTCTCGGGTTATCTCGTGAATCGGCTCAAAGAGCCGATCCACCCATGATCCGTACGGGGTGCACGAATACTTGGCGGTCCTGCTTGATCAAGATGAAGCTAATGAGATCTACGACGATTTAGGGTTTTCACCGCATAACCGGATCATCCTACTCCAGGTTGGGCCTTGCGGCCACGCACGGTGCTCGTAAGCCGATCCTAAACAAGGCCGTGAAAACCAACATGAAGTTGATTCTAGGAACATCCCGTTTAGGACTTGCGAACGCCACCCTACGTGCCACTGGATCCTCCCCCCATTGTAAGGCCAAACTATTGCAGATATTAAACTAATCCTTGTAGAACAAGGAGCAATCGTAACGGATCAGATCTACTAAATAATGATCAAGCGGGGTGCCGCCCCCACACCTGAGATAGGCGTGAGGGCGGCTAGATATGCAAGGGTAGCACTACGTAAGCATGCTTAAACGAAGAACAATGCTAACCCTAACACATCTAATGATAACTACATTGCTCGCCATCAAAAGCGCTTCAGTACGAGCAACGCATGAACAACGTGGGGCTTGTGCTGCCTAGATCGCAAGATGCGATCTAGGCAGCATGTCGCTTACCTGATAGAAACCCTCGAGACGAAGGAGTTGGCGATGCGCCGAGATTGGTTTGTTTTTGGGGTTGAACGTGAGTTGTTGTTTATTCCATAAACCCTAGGTACATATTTATAGTCCAGCGGACTCTCTAATGCGGGCGTGCACCAAACCGTGCATGAATAAGACTCTATCTCGAAACTAAAATACGATCTAATATGTTACAGATACACGGGCAATTAAGCCCAACTTGGTATAAAAGGCCGATCCACATACTTCTTCTATATATTTCTTCACACCCATCTTCGATCGCGGCCCACCTCTGACTTGGTCAAATTCTGGTGATAACACATGCCCCCCTGGTTTTGGAAATGATATTTCCAAAATCATTACGTTTTTCTTTCGTCGGGTCATGTCATGGCAGAGCAGGTAACCATTGCAGCATTTTTCGTCGGGTCATGTCATGGCAGAAGCGAGAACCATTGCTCCGCATAATTTGACCGTTGTCTTTGAGTACTTGCCTCCTCGAAAACTGTCTGTGGCATTGAATTTTTTCACCGTGGCCCTCTTTATTTAACCGCTCACGAGCAATTCGCCATTTCACCATCCCGCTCCGTTCGGCCATCGGCACCCAAAAACCCCCAAACTCCCACAGCCATGTCTTCCTCTTCTTCTTCCTCCTCGTCGGTCTTCCACGACTCTTCCTCCGAGCTTTCCTACGGGTCTTCCTCCTCCCGCGAGACGCCACCGGACATCCGCGCCCCGAAGCATGGGACCCGGGAGACCATGCCTCCTCCGTCTGGTCCGAAGACGACCAGTCCCTGACCAGCGGGGACGGAGATCTTCAGTTCCTCGCCGTCGGGGAACTGGAGTCGGAGAGCGAGGACGACCAGTTCCCCTGGGACGGCTGCCCCACCTCTGAAGAAGAGGAAGAGGAAGACGACGATGACGATGACTCACTCGAGGGTTATCCGCCAGCGAAGCGTCTCCGCATGTGGTGGGACGACGACAGCAGCGACGATGAAGACGAAGACGAAGGAAGCGACGGCCCATAGATTAAGATCTACTAATATAGGCCTACCAATAGTAGATTGGTCAGTAGACCCTTCTTTTGTTCTCCCTTCCCAAGCAATCGGCTCTTTCTTTGTAAGGAATCCCTTCATCAATGAAGAAAATCCCTCAACTAATTTCCCCCTTGTCGATTGCCGAATGGAGTTGTCGTACAGGGAGCCGATGGCACAATATCGGCTCATCTTGCTGTCTGAGGCCAAGCTGTGTATAAACTTATTTTGCTAAAGTCGATATCGCGTACCGGCTCCGTTTTCCGAAGTCGATGCCCGTGCATCGGCTGTACTTGCAAGCTGTTAATCTCCATATGTTTTCTCAAGTCGATGCCCGTGCATCGGCTCGATGTATATATTTTTTTTACCGGCCGATTCTGAAATCGGCCCCCACATCTTACTCGTCCATCATCCCACATGCTTGGGAAATATTTCTTGAGGTGTTGACCATTAACGGCCACGGGGAACTTTTCGCCGCTCAATTCCTCCAAGCATGTACGCATTACCCTTCAAGGCCTGGACCACTTTGTACGGGCCGTGCCAATTAGGAGACCATTTGCCATATGCCTTATCCCCGGTTCCCAATGGCAACACAGACCTTCCCACACAAGATCACCAACTTGGAACTCCTTTGGTCTAACCTTTTTGTTGTAAGCCCGAGCCACCCCTGGCTTTGTTTTCCTTAATCTTCTCCAACGACCAAAGCCTGAGTTCTCATTGCGTCCTCAATAGTGTCGCTCATCAAAGCCGCATATTCTTCAGCTGTCGGATCATTCACGAAACGTGACGCGTCTTGATCCAGCCGTAATTTCCCGTGGCAATACGGCCTCCCGTCCATATACAAGCTGGTACGGCGAGGTCTTTATAGCTCCATGACACGACATGCGGTAGGCCCATAACGCTTCGATAGCTTCTCGTGCCAATCCCGAGGGTTCTCGTCAATTTTCCTCTTGATCAGCTTGATCAGGCTTTGATTGGACGCCTCGGCCTCGTCCGTTAGCTTGAGCATAGTAGGGGGATGATCGGATCAGTTTAATCCCGACATCATCACGGAACTTCCGAATTCTTTAGAAGTGAAGACCGAACCTCCATCGGTCGTGATAGTCTCGGGGATTCCAAACCTATGAATGACGTGTTCTTTCACAAACTTGATCACGTCCTTTGATGTTACTTTTTTCATAGGGACGGCCTCCACCCACTTGGTGAAGTAATCTGTGATAACCAAAATCCATTCATGTTTTTTACCCGATGCCGGATGGATTTTGCCGATCATATCCATGCCCCACCCCGAAACGGCCAAGGTTTGATGATGGGGTTCATCGCCGATGCCGGCACCATCTGAATTTTTCCAAACATCCGACACGCTTGGCACCCCCTGTAATAACCGAAGCAATCTTCAAGCATAGTGGGCCAATAAAACCCCGATCGCCCGATCAACCACTTCATCTTATGAGCCGACCGATGTGTTCCACAGTGCGCCTTCATGCACCTCATGTAAGAGCCGATTTGACTCGACCGGTCCTAGGCACTTGAGTAACAACCCTTCTAATGTCCCGTAGAACATATCGTCTCCTATAAGGACATACTTCATGGCCTCGTATCTCACCCGTTTAGGTGCCCCCCGAGCCGAATCTTTCAAATAATCGAAGATCTCGGCTCTCCAATCATTCTCGTTCCAGGAATTGTATCTCGAACTTCTGCTCCGTCTGGCTATGTCTATGTAGCCTCGACGCCATTTGTGCGAGGTTGTTGGCATCGGTATTCCGGGACCTTGGGATCCAATTGAAGTTAATGTACCGGAACCGTGTCATCAACTCACCGCATTCCACCCAATATGGGAACAGCGATTCACTTTCGCAACTATATTCCTCCGTGAGCTGGTTAATCACCAACTTTGAGTCCCCGAAGAGCTCTACAGCCTTCAGCTCCAGCTTCCAATAACAATTCCATTCCTTTACGTATTGCCTCATATTCTGCTACGTTATTGGTGCAAGGGGTAGATAATCCGATGGAGAAGGAGTATTCTGCCCCCGAGGTGATACGAGTAAAATGCCGATGCCGCAACCACCGTCACAAACCGATCCATCGAAGAACATAGCCCATGCACGAATGGATAGTGCGGCTATATTGGTGCTGATCCGTTCGGTGATGAGATCGGCTAACGCTTGGCCCTTAACCGCCTTCGCAGGCCGGTACCGGAGATCAAACTCGACGGCGCAAGCATCCATTTACCGAGTCGGCCTTTCAAAACGAGGGGCCGACAACATGTGTTTGACGACGTCTGATTTACTGCATGACGATGATCTCCGCCGTCGAAGGATGTGATGGAGCTTGGTGCAGGTGAAGAATAAACAGAGGCAAAGTTTCTCGACCTCGTGGTATCTTGTCTCCGCGTCCAAAGCATCCTCCCGCTCGAGGTAGAAAACGACTCTCTCAACGCCGTCGTAGAGTTGCACCACTACCGAAGCGATGGACGTATCGCCTACCGACAGGTAGATGTAGAATGGCCTCGTCTTGCCGGGGCGGAACTAGCACAGCGGCGTTGTCGATATCGCTTAATTTCATCAAACGCTCGTTGCCGTTCCGCCCCGCTGAAACTCGTCGTCGGACTTGGTCTTCACCGACGCCATGAACGGCTCGATTCGTCCCGACAGATTAGAGATGAACCGCCGGACGAAATTGATCTTGCCGATGAGGCGTTGAAGCTCCTTTTTCGTGGTCGGCGGCTGCATGGTACGCACCGCCTCCTGACTTTTCAGGCCGATCTCAATTCCCCGTTCATGAACCAGAAATCCTAGGAATTGACCAGCCGTCACGCCAAAAGCACACTTCTTCGGATTCATCCTCAGCCCGAATTTCCGAGTCCGTTCTAGGACGCGCCGTAGATCGTCCAAGTGCCCCTCCATGGATACCGATTTGACCACCACGTCGTCGATATAGATCTCCACCAACTTGCCGATCAGATCATGAAATATATAATTCATGGCTCGGCCGGTACGTTGCACCAGCATTCTTCAACCCGAAGGTCATGACCACGTATTCGAACAAGCCTACCGCCCCCGGTACTCGAATGCGGCCTTGTGTATGTCTTCCGGAGCCATGAAAATCTGATTATAACCAGCGTTGCCATCCATGAAGCTCAACACCTTGTGGCCAGCAGCGGCGTTTATCAATGTTTCCGCCACGGGCATCGGATATTCGTCCTTTGGGGTAGCTCGTTAAGATCTCGGAAATCGATGGCCACGCGCCATCGGCCGTCTTTCTTCTCCACCGGAACTATACCGGAGATCCACTCGAAGATACCTGCATGGCCCGATGAATCCGGCGGCCAACATTTTCTCAATCTCCTTCTTGACTTCTTCCGAATCTCGGCCCTCATCCGACGTGCTCGTTGTTGGAACGGCCGAAATCCTTTCTTCAGGGGAGGCGATGCTCAATGATGCTCCCGTCCAAACCAGGCATCTCTCGTGTAATCCCATGCAAAGCAATCCGGGTATTCCTTCAACAGGGCTATCATCTGTCCCCCGAGCCGCGGATCTAACTTCTTGCTGATAAAAGTAGGTCGAGGCTTATCCCCGGGGCCGATGTCGACTTCCTCTAGCTCATCGGCCTGATGTGAACCCGTACCCCGGCCTTCCCGTCACCCGTAAGGTCGACTCCGCATACCGGGAGAGCGGGCGATACGGATACGACGGGCCGATTACTAGCATCGGCTTCTACCTTGATCATCACCAGGATGTTTTGGCGGTGTCGGGGCCGATCACATGGAGCAGCCTCTTCCTTGTCTTTGCCATAAGAGCAGTTGCCCTCGCCTTTATCTTCATCAAGGGGGTGCCCCAGTTCTATCATGTTGATGTTGAATGGATGTCCTGGTTGGCACCTCCAAGGGTGAGTACCGTTAATCCTGTCAACGGCACGCGCCGGTGAATTATGCGTTCCGGTGTCGCCGATGTGCGCGACAACGGCAAGCGGGCTGGAGTGACACTTTCCCTTGGTAGGTTCCGAGAGCTGACTCCAACAAAGAGTGCGGATTCTTCATGACCTCCCCGATCATCCGAACGGCGACATGCTCCAAAGTATTCACCGGGCTCTCGGAATGGAGGCGCAACGAGTGAGCCACCATGCCACCAATCTCGTGGCGTACGGCCCCGTGTACGTTCTTCCGACGGGACGAGATAGGTCCACTTCGTCGAGTGCGCCTTCCGGTGAGAAATCTTTCCGCGTGACGCCATGCGGACGGGTCCCGTGATACGAGCCGATGAGGTCGGCTTCGAGGGTAGCCTTGATCTCGTTGTATTGCTTCTTGAGGTCGTCGAGCAGATCCTCGTAGGTGACCGGCGTGGCCGTCCGCCATCTCGGACGTAGATGGCGATGTGGTTGATGTAGACGATCGTCCCACCGGGCGTGCCGAATGTGTTGACCGCCAAAACCCACCGGCGGGCAGCGGCCTTGTCAACACCGTAGAGCCGGGGGAGCCTAGAGCCGCGGCTGGCTGAGACCCCTCCGAGCGACGGCCCGCAATGCTCTTCCGGTCACACGCGGCGTTGCGAAGTGCAGGGCGTGCCACCTGACCTATACCCGGTCGTGGAAGGTGATGAGGTTGCCTCGCTTAGTTTCCCGCAGGGCATACATGTAAACATTAAATACGAGCCTCGATCGGCTCTCAGGTTATCCTGTGAATCGGCTCAAAGAGCCGATCCACCCATGATCCGTACGGGGTGCACGAATACTTGGCGGGCCTGCTTGATCAAGATGAAGCTAATGAGATCTACGACGATTTAGGGTTTTCACCGCATAACCGGAGCATCCTACTCCGTGTTGGGCCTTGCGGCCACGCACGGTGCTCGTAAGCCGATCCTAAACAAGGCCGTAAAACCAACATGAAGTCGATTCTAGGAACATCCCGTTTAGGACTTGCGAACGCCACCCTACGTGCCACTGGATCCTCCCCCCATTGTAAGGCCAAACTATTGCAGATATTAAACTAATCCTTGTAGAACAAGGAGCAATCGTAACGGATCAGATCTACTAAATAATGATCAAGCGGGGTGCCGCCCCCACACCCGAGATAGGCGTGAGGGCGGCTAGATATGCAAGGGTAGCACTACGTAAGCATGCTTAAACGAAGAACAATGCTAACCCTAACACATCTAATGATAACTACGTTGCTCGCCATCAAAAGCGCTTCAAGTACGAGCAACGCATGAACAACGTGGGGCTTGTGCTGCCTAGATCGCAAGATGCGATCTAGGCAGCATGTCGCTTACCCGATAGAAACCCTCGAGACGAAGGAGTTGGCGATGCGCCGAGATTGGTTTGTTTTTGGGGTTGAACGTGAGTTGTTGTTTATTCCATAAACCCTAGGTACATATTTATAGTCCAGCGGACTCTCTAATGCGGGCGTGCACCAAACCTTGCATGAATAAGACTCTATCTCTAAACTAAAATACGATCTAATATGTTACAGATACACGGGCAATTAAGCCCAACTTGGTATAAAAGGCCGATCCACATACTTCTTCTATATATTTCTTCACACCCATCTTCGATCGCGGCCCACCTCTGACTTGGTCAAATTCTGGTGATAACAACGTGCTGACACCGGAGCTGCAAAACCATGCATCATAAACCCTAACCCTAAACCTATACCTAACCATAAATCCTTACCTTGAGCCTAAACCCTAGCCCTACCCCCTAAACCCTAGCCCTAACCCTAACCAGTAGATCAGGCACACCCTCGATCATGTGATAATGGCTCTAGCTGCGGGTATATATGTGCCAAAGGGTCCCAATCTAGGTTCTCCATGTGTATATGTCCTAAAAAACCCTAAAAGAATGAAAAAGTACATTGGTGCACCCTCGCGCGGAGAAATCTAGGGGGGTAGACCCGCCGGGTCACACGTTCCGCTGTTTTGGGGGGAGGAGCGGGAGAACGACCGCCGAGCAACGGAACCCCACAAAATCTTGCATGTGGACCTATGATATGTTTTAAAGTGTGGTGCAAGGTGTAATAGTGCAAAAGTAGCTCCCCTAAACCCTAAACCCTAGCCCTAACCCTAACTAGTAGATCAGGCACACCCTCGATCGTGTGATAATGGCTCTAGCTGCGGGTATATGTGCCAAAGGGTCCCAATCTTGGTTATACATGTGTATATGTACCAAAAAAATCTAAAAGAATGAAAAAGTACTTTGGTGCACCCTCGCGCGGAGAAATCTAGGGGGGTAGACCCGCCGGGGCACAGGTTCCGCTGTTTTGGGGGGAGGAGGGGGAGAACGACCGCCGGAGCAACGGAACCCCACCAAATCTTGCATGTGGACCTATGATATGTGTGAAAGTGTGGTGCAAGGTGTAATAGTTCAAAAGTAGCTCCCCTAAGCCCTAAACCCTAGTCCTAACCCTACACCTAACCCTAACCAGTAGATCAGGCACACCCTCGATCGTGTGATAATGGCTCTAGCTGCGGGTATATGTGCCAAAGGGTCCCAATCTTGCTTATCCATGTGTATATGTACTAAACAAACCTAAAAGAATGAAAAAGTAATTTGGTGCACCCTCGCGCGGAGAAATCTAGGGGTAGACCCGCCGGGGCACACGTTCCGCTGTTTTGGGGGGAAGAGGGGGAGAACGACCGCCGGCGCACCGGATCCCCACCAAATCTTGCATGTGGACCTATGATATGTGTGAAAGTGTGGTGCAAGGTGTAATGGTGCAAAAGTATCTCCCCTAAACCCTAAACCCTAAACTTGGGACGCTTCGAGCCCTAAACCCCTCTAGATCACCATTAACTACACGTGCTGACACCGGAGCTGCAAAACCATGCTTCATAAACCCTAACCCTAACCCTAAACCCTAAACCTATACCTAACCATAAAACCAAAAATAATGAAAAAATACATTGGTGCACCCTCGCGCGGAGAAATCTAGGGGGTAGACCCGCCGGGTCACACGTTCCGCTGTTTTGGGGGGAGGAGCGGGAGAACGACCGCCGGAGCAACGGAACCCCACAAAATCTTGCATGTGGACCTATGATATGTGTTAAAGTGTGGTGCAAGGTGTAATAGTGCAAAAGTAGCTCCCCTAAACCCTAAACCCTAGCCCTAACCCTAACTAGTAGATCAGGCACACCCTCGATCGTGTGATAATGGCTCTAGCTGCAGGTATATGTGCCAAAGGGTCCAAATCTTGGTTATACATGTGTATATGTACCAAAAAAATCTAAAAGAATGAAAAAGTACTTTGGTGCACCCTCGCGCGGAGAAATCTAGGGGGGTAGACCCGCCGGGGCACGAGTTCCGTTGTTTGGGGGGAGGAGGGGGAGAACGACCGCCGGAGCAACGGAACCCCACCAAATCTTGCATGTGGACCTATGATATGTGTGAAAGTGTGGTGCAAGGTGTAATAGTTCAAAAGTAGCTCCCCTAAGCCCTAAACCCTAGTCCTAACCCTACACCTAACCCTAACCAGTAGATCAGGCACACCCTCGATCGTGTGATAATGGCTCTAGCTGCGGGTATATGTGCCAAAGGGTCCCAATCTTGCTTATCCATGTGTATATGTACTAAACAAACCTAAAAGAATGAAAAAGTAATTTGGTGCACCCTCGCGCGGAGAAATCTAGGGGTAGACCCGCCGGGGCACACGTTCCGCTGTTTTGGGGGGAGGAGGGGGAGAACGACCGCCGGAGCACCGAAACCCCACCAAATCTTGCATGTGGACCTATGATATGTGAAAGTGTGGGGCAAGGTGTAATGGTGCAAAAGTAGCTCCCCTAAACCCTAAACCCTAAACTGGGGAGGCTTCGAGCCCTAAACCCCTCTAGATCACCATTAACTACACGTGCTGACACCGGAGCTGCAAAACCATGCTTCATAAACCCTAACCCTAACCCTAAACCCTATACCTATACCTAACCATAAATCCTTACCTTGAACCTAAACCCTAGCCCTACCCCCTAAACCCTAGCCCTAACCCTACACCTAACCCTAACCAGTAGATCAGGCACACCCTCGATCGTGTGATAATGGATCTAGCTGCGGGTATATATGCCAAAGGGTCCCAATCTTGGTTATCCATGTGTATTTGTACTAAACAAACCTAAAAGGATGAAAAAGTACTTTGGTGCACCCTCGCGCGGAGAAATCTAGGGGGGTAGACCCGCCGGGGCACACGTTCCGCTGTTTTGGGGGAAGGAGGGGGAGAACGACCGCCGGAGCACCGGAACCCCACTAAATCTTTCATGTGGATCTATGATATGTGTGAAAGTGTGGTGCAAGGTGTAATGGTGCAAAAGTAGCTCCCCTAAACCCTAAACCCTAAACTGGGGAGGATTCGAGCCCTAAACCCCTCGAGATCACCATTAACTACACGTGCTGACACCGGAGCTGCAAAACCATGCATCATAAACCCTAACCCTAACCCTAAACCCTAAACCTATACCTAACCATAAATCCTTACCTTGAGCCTAAACCCTAGCCCTACCCCCTAAACCCTAGCCCTAACCCTACACCTAACCCTAACCAGTAGATCAGGCACACCCTCGATCGTGTGATAATGGCTAGCTGCGGGTATATATGTGCCAAAGGGTCCCAATCTTGGTTCTCCATGTGTATATGTCCTAAAAAAACCTAAAAGAATGAAAAAGTATATTGGTGCACCCTCGCGCGGAGAAATCTAGGGGGTAGACCCATCGGGGCACACGTTCCGCTGTTTTGGGGGGAGGAGGGGGAGAACGACCACCGGAGCAACGGAACCCCACCAAATCTTGCATGTGGACCTATGATATGTGTGAAAGTGTGGTGCAAGGTGTAATAGTGCAAAAGTAGCTCCCCGGTGTGACCTTCCTCACATTTGGGCGATAACACTTAGAAGATTTTCCGAAGCGCGTATTAATTGCTCCGAAACCCTCATATATGTGGGGGATGAACATGGAGAGAGTAATTTTGTATTGCACATTGTCTTAAGTAACACTAATAAATAGTCATCAAAAAGTAAAACTAATAAAAAAATAAATATAAGTATTAGATGAAATGAAATAGAAAGAAAAACAAATAAAATGAATCGTGGCGCACGGCAAAGAAGGAATCGCACGGCAAAGGAGCCTTTGCCGTGCACTTTGCCTGGCCGCACGGCAAAGGGAGCACCACGGCAACGTCCAGGCCCTTTACCGTGCAGCTTTTATTTGCCGTGCGGTGTGCAGGATCTTTGCCGTCCTGGCTTCTTTGTCGTGCGCTTTTGAAGGACTTTGCCGTGCGCTAGTGCGTTGCCGTGAGGCACTTCTAACTTTGCCGTGCGTCGATACTTTGTCGTGCGCCACCATGAAAGTTTGTCATGCTTTAACTCTTTGCCGTGCGTGCCTCTTGCGTCGCACGGCAAAGAAGTCTTTGTCGTGCAGTGCCTCACGGCAATGATAGGCTGCACGGCAGCGCCTGATTTTCCCGTAGTGCATCCTACCTAACAACGTATAGCCAAGGAAAGGATCATTCCCCCGTTGATCAAGTTTTAAAAGACATATGTCTAGCCAATCTCAATCTGGACTAAATAAAATGTCGTGACACCTGAAATTTTTTCAATAGACCTAGTACTCTACTTTTAGGACACAACAAAAATTCAAAACTTCATTGATTTATATAAAGTTTAAAACTTGTAACGTCACACAATATTGGCTGTATGACCAGAATAATTGATTGCAACCAATATAACAACAATTTAATCACTAGTTTCCTCAGCCGGTGGGTAGATAGTCAAACCCGTCAAACGACGGTCCCAAGCATCTCATTACTACAAACTGATCAATTAAATCTTTATTTGTCTCCTAATCGAAGACGAACTAAATTCTGGATGAAGGCATCATCCTAGTCAACTGAGCAATGATGTTCCTATTGATGCTCTGGTCACATCCTCTGGCATTATTCCAATCAGTCCTGCAGTATTGGAGAGGGTGCAAAGAAGCTGACTGGTTCCGCTATGCCCGAGCAGGAACCCGCTCATGAGTTCTGCTTTACAGAGCTGAGAATTGTGTATTTTGCTTGTGGTTTTCTGTTCTATCATTTCAATTTTCGGTGGAGTGAATTTGGATGGACAGTAGCTAGCATCTGTATTCGAAACATGAGCTAATTTTAGCTGCAACTGTAATGACACCTTTGATCAAACAGTTGATGAACTCAATATGGTATTCTGAAACTGTGACGTTGTTTTGGCTGGTACATTGTGCATCCCTAGCTATGTTACATTTTACATTTCAGGTATCACTGCTTTAAAACGACCTATTATGTTAGATTGCGTTCTGATGCAGTTTGGGTGTTTCCATACCATGCCGTTTCAAGGGTGTCCTAGAGAATCATTCATGGATTTGCTCTGAATTTGGTGCTGGCCAAATTTGCTGAAGTTCTAATGATCGTTCCACTTTTAGGTGCACGTGAGAACAGTTTCGAGAGACATATGTCCAACAAATCTCATTCTCCACGAAATTAAACCGTGTGACACCTGAATTTGATATCAGCAAAGACAGTGCCCTAATTGTAAGAGAGGCAAAGCTCACAACTTCATTGATTTATATAATATTTACAACTTGTATCGTCAGACAACATTGGCCATGTATATGACCAGAATACTTGATGAAGCCATTGGCTCGCAACAAAAATGCCAATGATTTGATCCACTCAGAGCTAGCTAGCTGGGAATATCTAGTCGAGGCATTGACATGAATGATTAGGGATTCAGGGGTATGGTTACAAAAAAAAATCTCAGGACGAAGCCATCAGGGTTTTGATGGCGTTGTCGAGAGTGAGGTCGGGGTCGTTGAAGAAGACAGTCTGCACCACCTTGTCCAGCTCTCGCCGAGCCTGCTCCCTCTGCTCCCGGTACACGTTCTGCTGCCGCCTCTCCCGAGCTTGGTGAGCGGCGGCAAGGGCCGCGCGCAGCGCATCCTGCGCGGCGTGAGGATCCAGATGGTTCGCCGCGGGCGCTGGATGCGGGATGCTCTTCGTGACAGTTGACTGGACGTTCGTGCTGGCCTCCTTCGTCTTGATCAGGCCATGCGCCTCCTTGCGGACGACGCCGGCGCTGCGGACCTTCATCGCCGACAACGGGCGAGAGAGCGGCGGGATGCTGGTTGTGGAAGTCGCTTGGACCCGCTTGCCTGGCACTTGCTTCTTCTTAACCACGCCGGCGCTGCGGACCTTCATCACCGACGCCGGGTGAGAGAGCGGCGGGATGCTGGTCGTGGAAGTCGCTTGGACCCGCTTTCCTGCCACTTGCTTCATCTTGACCACGCCGTTGTTGCGGTTGACGCCGGAGCTGCGTACCTTCATCGCCGACGCCGGGTGCGAGAGCGGCGGGATGGTCGTCGTGGCACTCGCTTGGACGCGCTTGCCTGCCTCTTGCTTCGTCTTGATCACGGCGTCTTTGCGGAGGACGCCGGCGCAGGGGACCTTCAGCTTGTCCTTGATTCCGGACGGCTGCACCACCGCTGTCGGATGCGACGCCGCCACCGCCGGGTCGATCTTCTTGGAGCAAGAAATGCCCCCGACGGTGGTGTTTTGGTTCGTGATCGCAGCTTGCGCGTCGCGGCAGACGGCGGGGGCACTGACCTGGGTCTGCTGCTTCGGGCGATGCACGAACGGCCTGATCCTGGCGCAGGAGAGTTGCGCGACCGGAGGAGAAGCGACGCGCGGAACCGCCTGCTTCTTGCGCGCGCGGGAGTCGTCGTTGTCACCTCCGTGGCGGCGCCGCCGCTTGCTGTCCTTGGCGGCGCGGGAGGAGGGGTCGACGCCGACGCGATCCGTGCAGGAATCGATCGGAGAAGCCATGCGGGTGTCTCTTCTTCTTGCTTTCGTGTCGCTAGGGTTTGAGGGGGACGGGGCCTCAGGGAATCGATCAGAGGTTGCAGGGAGTGTGGGCTGCCGGTAGATCGCTGTGAATCGCTTATATGGAACCAAGGTCGGATTCGTAGTCTGCCGGTAGAGGACTCTCTAGCGCTGGAAAGAAACCCCTTGCGCGCCAAGGTTTTGCATATCGATCGATCAAATTTGGAAGGTATCAGTTAATGCGCGCTGGCAGTGAGTTGGAGTCGGACTCCGGTTCCACACTCCTGAGAGCAGCGCGTGAGAGCGGGTACGTTTGGCGCGCGTGCTCTGAATTTTGGTAATGCGCTGGGACTCCGGTTTTGTGGAGGATGAGCAGTGGTATTTCGTCTGAATAAAAGTACTCCCTACCTCACATCAAACATATCTAAATTTTGTTTTAATTTAGATATATGTAGCTTAGACACTAAATATACATCCAAATTTTGATTGATCTCCGACATGTTTCATGAGATGGAAGGAGTAGTACGACTAAAGCTCATTTAAAAGCTATTGACAACATTTTGGCGAGCAAATACCACATAATCGCAACTATCGGGATATAGTTTCACAAAGTGGCAAGAAACTTTCATCAGAAAACCAGAAGTTTCAAGATATATGTGATGTTTCATAACATTAAAGATCTGACGATTTACTCGGTTACACTGTTTCCGACAAGCCAGATCCAACGGTCAGCTGCCACGTGGTACATGAAGCCGGTTCTTTTTTTTTTTTTTGCCATACTGAACCTGAACCAAGTCATTTGGATGATTTCACATTTTTAAGAACTTTTAGCCATTTATTAAAACAGTTGAACTTTTGTACAAAATGAAAGATCCCACTGAATTTGGAAAGCTGAGATCATTTTACCAAGCTATTTGGGAGCTTTTTGCATTAATTTTGCAACTTCTGGCCAAATTTCTATCATATAATGCAAATTTTAAAAACACACTAAAATATTACAATAGTTATTTCCTTCAGCCGCCGCATTGTAGATTGCGCAAATTGGCGTGCTTGCCATCAACCTGTGTGTGCACACCTCTCCAGTTGGCACAAATGATCTCGCTAATCTCCATGCAAAGATCTTCAATTTAAATGGTACATTAACTTTCCATAGATTTTTCGACCTTCTTCGTCACATGTAGTATCAGAAGTCTCGGATCATCATTCCAGATAATTCTCCCCTTACCATTTTGTCCCCATAATTATTTGGTATGCTGATTTTACTGAAAACATCCCCCGGTTATTATAATTCCATGACCCAAGATCCGGTTGCCCAACAAAACTGATCGGAGTTATTTTTGTAGCCTCAACATCCATTGATAGGAACAACTTATTCTGAGTTTCACGGTTCCAAAATCTCATCAAATAATACATATCAGCGAAGAGACAAACTATGGCACACCAACAACTCTAGGGCTCATGGGCCTCAAAAAATTAAACCTTGGGATATCCTCGAGGAAGTGCCATCTAGAATGCGCCTTATGATGCTATTTTAGTATGTTAGATTGCATTTTGATGCAGTTTATATATCTTCCTACCATGCCGTTTCCTGGTTTTCCCTAGAGTATCATTCATGGTTTTGCTCTGAATTTGGTGCTGGCCAAATTTGTTTAAGTTCTTATGACTGTTCCGCTTACTAAGATTTAGGGTTTTAGGTGCACCCGAGAACACTTTTCAACAGACATATGTCTAGCCAATCTCAATCTCGACGAAATAAAATGATTTGACACCTGAATTTTTTTCAGTTGACATAGTGTTCTACGTTTAGGGCACCGCAAAAATTCAAAACTTCATTGATTTATATAATGTTTACAACTTGTAACGTCACACAAGATTGGTTGTATGACCAGAATAATTAATTGCAACCAATATAACAACAATTTAATCACTAGTTTCCTCAGCCGGTGGGTAGATAGTCAAACCCGTCAAACGACGGTCCCAAGCATCTCATTACTACAAACCGGTCAATTAAACCTTTATTTTTCTCCTAATCGAAGACAAACTAAATTCTAGAGGGAGGCATCATCCCAGTCAACTGAACTCAACTGAACTGATGTTCCTATTGATTCCCTATTGATGCGCTGGTCACATTCTCTAGCATTATTCCAATCAGTCCTGCAGCATTGGAGAGGGTGCAAAGAAGCTGACTGATTTCCGCTATGCCATGAGCAGGAACCAGCTCCCGAGTTCTGCTTTACAGAGCTGAAAATTGTGTATTATGCTTGTGGTTTTCTTTTTTGATAAAGGGAATATATTATTATCAGAAGATACCAATTACATCCAGCCTCTGCAACAACGCAACACCCTAATAGCAGTACGGATGCACACAGTGAAAAAAGGAAAAATAAAACTAAGAAATAAAAGTCCCGCTACAACATTCTAGGCCTAGCGACAACAATACATCCACCACCAAGACAACACCGGAAATACAGACTCTCTAAAAGCGACGCCTCCAAAAAGGAAACAGTGCACCAGCGCCGTTGTCGCCCAATCAAAGATCTTAGGTTTTCACCCTGAAGATAGTCCCCGCTCTCAAAACAATGCCTCCAACAAGGTCATTGCCAAGCACAACTAGTTAAGGTCAGACCTTGGATTTTCACCCTGAAAGGTAGGACTCTGAACTTCATCTGTGTTGTCGCCCCCACTTTCATACCACTGCTGCGAAGCCCAGAACACCAAGCAAGTCCCTCAACAGTGCGGAGACTTAAATCTCCAATAGCTAGACCTCCGATCCGGCCTTCATGATATTCTCTTCTTCTGACTTCACCATGGACCAAATGTCACTTGATGTCAACACAGAACAGAGCTTCACACCGCTCCCTCCAGAACCAAACGGCTGGAATAAAAACATGGGTGCGCATGACCGAATACCACCCGATCCAGCAAACTCCAGGCAAAAGAAGCACTGTTACATTCGCCGGCGGCGCCTTCCGAAACTCAACACTCCGGCTAGATCAAGAAGGGAAGACCTCAGGAAGGTCTCCATCTTCGCGCAAGAGAAATCATAGGACCACCACCTTCAAACTGCGAAACAGACGAACAGGACCCCTCGCCGCCATCTGCTAGCCAGCGAAAATGAAGGAGGAATCGGTGAACGCACCATCCGAGACCCACGCGACCCAGATCGAAGATCGGGCCTGCCACACCACGCGGTCTTGGACGTCGGTACCACACCATCCACACCTCGCAAAGTCGCTGCCCCCTGTGGGAACCAGACCCGCAGCCACCACCACCACCCAATCGCCGGAAGGCCATGGAAGGAGCAGCTGCCGCTGCACATCAGGGGATCTCCGCCCCGGACGTCGTGCTCGCCTCCCCGCAGCAGCCGCCCCATCCGCCACATCAGGACGTCGCCACGACCACCCCCCGACCCCCTTTGGCATCGGGGCCCGCCGCCACCGTGGTCGGCGCTGACGGCAGCGGCGGAGGGAGGGATACAGAGGGGAGACAGCGGCTGGCGGCGCTAGGGTTCGCCCTGGCGTCGCCCTGGAGGACGACGCGCGGGCGAGAGCGAACCGTTTTTTCTCTAATCACGCCAGGCGAGAGCCACCATCGCTTGTGGTTTTCTGTTCTATCATTTCAATTTTCGGTGGAGTGAATTTGGTTGGACAGTAGCTAGCATCTATTTTCGAAACATGAGCTAATTTTAGCTGCAACTGTACCGACACCTTTGATCAAACACTTGATAAACTCAATATGGTATTCTGAAACTATGACGTTGCTTTGGCTGATACATTGTGCATCCATAGCTATGTTACATTTTACATTTAGAGTATCATTACTTTAAATTTAAAACGACCTACTATGTTAGATTGCGTTCTGATGCAGTTTGGGTGTTTCTGTACCATGCTGTTTCAAGGGTGTCATAGAGAATATTATCGTTCATGGATTTGCTCTGAATTTAGTGCTGGCCAAATTTGCTGAAGTTCTAATGATCGTTCCACTTTTAGGTGCACGTGAGAACACTTTTCAACAGACATATGTCCAACCAATCTCAATCTCCACGAAATAAAATGGTGTGACACTTGAATTTGATACCATCAAAGACAGTGCTCTAATTTTAAGAGAGGCAAAGCTCACAACTTCATTGATTTATATAATGTTTACAAATTACAACTTGTATCGTCAGACAACATTAGCCATATACATGACCAGAATACTTGATGAAGCCATTGGCTCGCAACAAAAATGCCAATGATTTGATCACTAAGAGCTAGGTAGCTGGGAATATCCTGTCAAGACATTATTCAGGGGTACGGTTACAAAAAAATCTCAGGACGAAGCCATCAGGGTTTTGATGGCGTTGTCGAGAGTGAGGTCGGGGTCGTTGAAGAAGACAGTCTGCACCACCTTGTCCAGCTCTCGCCGAGCCTGCTCCCTCTGCTCCCGGTACACATTCTGCTGCCGCCTCTCCCGAGCTTGGTGAGCGGCGGCAAGGGCCGCGCGCAGCGCATCCTGCGCGGCGTGTGGATCCAGATGGTTCGCCGCGGGCGCCGGATGCGGGATGCTCTTCGTGACAGTTGACTGGACGCTCGTGCTGGCCTCCTTCGTCTTGATCAGGCCATGCGCCTCCTTGCGGACGACGCCGGCGCTGCGGACCTTCATCGCCGACGACGGGCGAGAGAGCGGTGGGATGCTGGTTGTGGAAGTCGCTTGGACCCGCTTTCCTGACACTTGCTTCTTCTTGACCACGCCGGCGCTGCGGACCTTCATCACCGACGCCGGGTGAGAGAGCGGCGGGATGCTGGTCGTGGAAGTCGCTTGGACCCGCTTGCCTGCCACTTGCTTCATCTTGACCACGCCGTTGTTGCGGACGACGCCGGAGCTGCGTACCTTCATCGCCGACGCCGGGTGCGAGAGCGGCGGGATGGTCGTCGTGGCACTCGCTTGGACGCGCTTGCCTGCCTCTTGCTTCGTCTTGATCACGGCGTCTTTGCGGAGGACGCCGGCGCAGGGGACCTTCAGCTTGTCCTTGAGTCCGAACGGCTGCACCACCGCTGTCGGATGCGACGCCGCCACCGCCGGGTCGATCTTCTTGGAGCAAGAAATGCCCCCGACGGCAGGGGCGCTGACCTGGGTCTGTTGCTTCGGGCGATGCACGAACGGCCTGATCCTGGCGCAGGAGAGTTGCGCGACCGGAGGAGAAGCGACGCGCGGAACCGCCTGCTTCTTGCTCGCGCGGGAGTCGTCGTCGTCACCTCCGTGGCGGCGTCGTCGCTTGCCGTCCTTGGCGACGCGGGAGGAGGGGTCGACGCCGACGCGATCCGCGCAGGACGGCGTCGGCTCGCCGGAGATGGAAGAAGCTGATGTAGAGGAACCACGCGGCTGCGGAGAGGCCATGCTCGTGTCTCTTCTTCTTGCTTTGGTGTCGCTAGGGTTTGAGGGGGACGGGGGCTCAGGGAATCGATCGGAGGTTGCAGGGAGTGTGGGCTGCCGGTAGATCGCTGTGAATCGCTTATATGGAACCAAGTTCAGATTCGTAGTCCGGGAAGCAGTAGGAGAAAGAAACCCTTGCGCGCCACGGTTTTTGCATATCGATCGATCAAATTTGGAAGGTATTGGCAGTGAGTTCGAGTCCGACTCCGGTTCCACACTCCTGAGAGCAGCGCGTGAGAGCGCGTATGTTTGACGCGCGTGCTCTGAATTTTGGTAATGCGCTGGGACTCCGGTTTTGTGGAGGATGAGCAGTGGTATTTCGTCTGAATAAAAGTACTCCCTACCTCACATCAAACATATCTAAATTTTGTTTTAATTTAGATATATGTAGCTTAGACACTAAATATACATCCAAATTTTGATTGATCTCCGATTAAAGCTCATTTAAAAGCTATTGGCAACATTTTGGCGAGCAAATACCACATAATCCTTCCCGTCCCGAAACAGAGACAACCCTAGCCCCGCGTCCTCTCCCTCCCCCCGCCCCGCCGCCGCCGGTGGTCGCCGCCGGGCCTTGCCCGTGCGGTAGACGGCGGCGGCGAGGCCCCCCTCCTTGCGGCTGGCTGGCGGAGGCTCAGGCCCTCGCGGCGGTTGGCGCTCCTCGCGTCCATGAAGACGGCTTCGGCTGGCGGCGGCGCGGCCGTCGGCGGCGAGCTCAGCGGGCAGCGGCGGGCGCAGCGGGTGGCGGCGCTCGGGTCGGCTGCGTGCTGGGGCAAGGGAGACTCCTGGGAGGAGCCAGGGTTGCGCGGCCGCCGGCCTCGGCGCCCCGGTCGCCGCGAGATTGGGTCAGGGGCAGGGGCCTCTGCCCATTTCCCGTGCCCTGAGACACTCCTCCGCCGGATCTGGCGATTCCGGCAGCCGGGGTGGCTGCTGGCCGACGATCTGGCTGCTGGAGTTCCCCCCTTTGCCTGACCTCCAGATCTGGTGGCGGCACCAACCGTGGTGGTTGTGGTTCGCCCGGAGATGGTGGAGGAGCTTCCTCCCTGGGATCTGCGCGGGGTAGATCCCAGTGAGGCCGGTGGTTGTCTGATGGTGTGCGGGAGCCCGGTGTCAGCGAAGTCCTCGGTGCTCTGTTGCGGTCCGGCGGCGCAAGGAGATCGGTTTCTGAGGTGGCGGCCTCAGTTGGTGGGAACCTTTTGGCTGACGGGCGAGCCAGAGGTTCAGGTGCTGGTCGGTGGCCATGGTCGTGTGGGCGACGTGGCCTCGGCGAGCGGCGCTCCGTGGCAGCGGTGTGGTCGCCGTTTTGGCGGTGCCCCTACCCTGTGCTGGTGGCGGAGATGTATTGCCGAGGGGAAACCCTTGCTCGGGTCTTCCCGAGACGCGACGGCGACGGCGACGTCTACAGACGCCGTCCCCTTCTTGAAGGCGTCGATGCGGCTTTTCTCGGCTCCCCTAGGTGCTCCGGGCGAAAGCCCAAGATTTTCGGATCGGGTGGTGGCGGCGGTCTTGCGTCGTTCTCTTCTTGAAGACACCACCTTGGAGCTCACGGTGTGCTGCTCCCCGTCGGTTGGTCAGCGGAGGTGCGAGGCTTCTTCATGGCGCCGACTCTTCGTTTGACAATCTTCGGCAAGGCTTGCTTCGTCTCCTTCCCTTGTCGAGCTTCCTTGGCGCTGCTCTTCGGTGTGTGAGCAACGTGGGTCGGCCCTCGGTGGTGGTCGGCCTCCGGTGGCGTCTCTGCGACGGAGGAGTTCTGTTGAGGCGCGCGTGAAAATGGCTCGCTCTCGAGTGAGCTCCGGCCCGACACTGTAGACTCCAGTTCTTCTCCGAGTCCTCGTAGGCGCTTTGGCTGACCTTGTTGGTCGCGCTTCCGGATGTAGCTTCTTTGGTAGTTCGTGTGGGTGTGTGGTGTCGTTCTGTAAGCTGGGTTCAGCCCTTTGTATCATTCTCGCCGTTGGTGGCTTTGTTAATTCAAAGTCGGGCACTTGAGTGCCTTTGATCTAAAAAAAAAATACCACATAATCGCAACTATTGGGATATAGTTTCACAAAGTGGCAAGAAACTTTCATCAGAAAACCAGAAGTTTCAAGATATATGTGATGTTTCATAACATAAAAAAATCTAACGATTTACTCGGTTACACCGTTTACGACAAGCCCAATCCAACGGCAGCTGCCACGTGGCACATGAAGCCGGGTTTTTTTTTGTGCCATACCGAACCTGAACCAAGTCATTTGGACGATTTCACATTTTTAAGAACTTTTAGCCATTTATTTAAACAATTGAACTTTTGTACAAAATAAAAGATCCCACTGAACTTGGAAAGCTGAACTCAATTTACCAAGCTAGTCGGGAGCTTTTTGCATTAATTCTTGCAACTTCTGGCCAAATTTCTATCATAGATTTTTCGACCTTCTTCGTCACATGTAGTATCAGAAGTCTCGGATCATCATTCCAGATAATTCTCCCCTTACCATTTTGTCCCCATAATCATTTGGTATGCTGATTTTACTGAAAACATCCCCCGGTTATTATAATTCCATGACCCAAGATCCGGTTGCCCAACAAAACTGATCGGAGTCATTTTTGTAGCCTCAACATCCATTGATAGGAACAACTTATTCCAAGTTTCACGGTTCCAAAATCTCATCAAATAATACATATCAGCAAAGAGACAAACTATGGCACACCAACAACTCTAGGGCTCATGGGCCTCAAAAAATTAAACCTTGGGATATCCTCGAGGAAGTGCCATCTAGAATGCGCCTTATGATGCTATTTTAGTATGTTAGATTGCATTTTGATGCAGTTTATATATCTTCCTACCATGCCGTTTCCTGGTTTTCCCTAGAGTATCATTCATGGTTTTTCTTACTAAGATTTAGGGTTTTAGGTGCACCCGAGAACACTTTTCAACAGACATATGTCTAGCCAATCTCAATCTCGACGAAATAAAATGATTTGACACCTGAATTTTTTTCAGTTGACATAGTGCTCTACGTTTAGGGCACCGCAAAAATTCAAAACTTCATTGATTTATATAATGTTTACAACTTGTAACGTCACACAAGATTGGCTGTATGACCCACTACGGGAAAAACAGCCGCTGTCGTGCAGCCACCTATTGCCGTGTGCTCGCGCACGGCAAAGAAATCGTTGCCGTGCAAAAAAAATAAAAACGCACGGCAAAGCCAAGCGCACGGCAAAGAGGAGCTACAGCGCACGGCAAAGTGGAAGTGCACGGCAAAGACACAGGAAAGCACACGGCAATGAATACCCACACGGCAAAGAGAACAAACAGTTGCCTTGCGATATCAAGAAGAAGGGCTCCCCGGTCATTTCACTATCGACTTGTCGGCCGTTGTTGATAACATGGTCGTAGACGATGAGCAAGAAGAAGATGCGGTTATGGAGGAAGACAATGAAGAATATGAAGCTGAGGATGTGTGTGCCGTAGAAGACCTAATTTTGCTCGAGGCGTTCAAAGCAGGCATTGACCTAGCTCCAAATGGACCACCTCCAGGTTTCATCGATGATTATTGGTTCGCTGAGCCTGATGATGATGAAACATGTGGTCCGATTACGGATGTCGACATAGGCTACTGATCTATGTAGTTGTAATTGTGAGGCTATCCTATGTACTGAACTATGTGCTATTTGTAATAAACTATGATCTATGTAGTTGTAATTGTGAGGCTATCCTATGTACTCGAACTATGTGCTATTTGTAATAAACTATGATCTATGTAGTTGTAATTGTGAGGCTATCCTATGTACTGAACTATGTGCTATTTGTAATAAACTATGATCTATGTACTGAACTATGTGCTATTTATTGTTGATTTCACTAATATTCATCTGTTTACATTGCATACTAATAAACCACTCTTTTCATTGTGTTTGCAGGTGATTGAAACATGCCGCCAAGAAAAAGAAAGGGAGGTTTCAAAGAAGATCAAGGCCGTGGCTGAGCTTGTGGGACTTTCGAGTGGTTCGTCGTCGCACACACGTCCTCCTAGCGCTCCTCCTAGCCCTCCACCACGGAGGAAGAATGCCCAGCCACGGCGACTTCGTACCCCTTCTCCTAGTCCTCCCCCAGCCGAGGATGATGACGAGGAGCAGTGGGGTGGGGAGTGATACGTCCAATTTGCATCACTATTTTATATCATAATTTGCTGTTATTCATTGATATATTTCATATTTGGAGATGATACTTATGTTATTTCATCTATTTTGCATGTTTCATGATTATTGGAGGATCGCGCACCGGAGCTAGGATTCTGCCGGAAAAGCACCGTCGAATGCAATATTTCGGAAGATCAACAGTTGACGGAAATTATATGAAAAATCCTATTTTTCCGGATGACGAAGGGAGCCGGAAGGGGAGCCGAGGAGGGACGCCATGGGCC
>NC_061514.1:267971165-267989892 GCF_022539505.1 Lolium rigidum
CTCGTACTTTATTCATCTGTTACATCAAAACCCCCTGAATACTTGTCTGTGAGCATTTACAGTGAATCCTTCATCGAAACTGCTTGTCAACACCTTCTGCTCCTCGTTGGGATCGACATTCTTACTTATCGAAGATACTACAATACACCCCCTATACTTGTGGGTCATCAGGGAGGACGAGGAGGACGGTGAGGAGAACGGTGGGCAGGACGAGGAGGACGGTGGGGAGGACGGTGGGGAGGACGGTGGGGAGGACCTCGAGGAGGATGAGGGGTTGGGGGTTTGCCGCAGGAGCTAGACCCAGACCTAGCTTGGTATCCGCCCGAGGAGGAGGTGTACGTTGCAGCCGAGGAGAGGCTGGAACCACGGGACAAGAAGCCGTATAAGCGTGGGATTACGAAACTCCCCAAGCTAAAAACTTGGGCCTTCCGCGATGTTGTTCTCGTGCCCGCTGGAAAGAGGTACATGTTGATTTTGGCATTCCATTATTGAAATTTTTATCATTATACAATTTTTTATCACATGCATACTGATTTTGGCAATTCGTTGTGCAGCATGTTCAAGTATGGTGACCCGAGGAGGAAGCCGACACGTGAGTACTCGAACATCCTTGGAGGCCTAATTAGGAAGCATTTCCCTGGGATTGTCAATCTCCCTAGTGGTGGCCGCGATGCGGCTTGGACTTGGAAGCACTACAGCTACGCGGAAGATCCTAGCGGCAAGTGCGCCAACATGCAAGAGCGGGTTGTCCGCCACTTCTGGGTACGTGACTTTTGGCTTCTTAGCATTCAAACACTTCTTGACTACCAATAGTTGCTCTAATTCCTCTTGTTTTACCTATGTGCATGGTTGCAGAAATACTTCACGAGGGCTGAGGGCGAGGAAATTGCGTGCGACGTTATCTTACACGAGTTGTGCAGGGTGATGGTGACTAGAATGCACTACAAGGCACGTGTCCAGTGCGTCCGTGACTGGCACGCCGAGCGCAAAGTTTGAATGAGTAAGGCTGATTGTCGGGATACGCTCATGGCACCGTGGCAGTACCTGCAGGTATTAGCATCGATGTGTTATTTATTTCCGCATTTTCATGTATTTTATGTTCTAATAATGGGTCTATCTTGTGTATGTAGAACCCTCCTCAGTACGTCGGGAAAGACAAGGCGTGCTTTCTTGCGATGGTCATATGGTGGACATCCCCGAGTACGCCCGGAAGCACGAGGAGGGCAAGCAGAAGCGTTTAGAGATGGGAGGTGGATCACATGTCCTGGGCAGCAAGAACTTGGCCCTTACCTTGCAGCAAGAGGTGAGCAAATGGTTTCTTCATTCTTTCGTTTCATGTTATTGTTAGCCCCGCAAGGGTGTCCCTCTTCACTTACTTGCATGTACTCTTTTGCAGGAAGTGAAGACAGGCGTGACACCAAACTTATTTGGCCTTTTCCAAAAGTCCAAGACCAGGAGGGAGCCGCATCCTGAAACGAGGTCCGTGTGGGTCAACGGGCTAGCGGAGGCCCAGTGTGGCGCGTACCGCTCGACGTTCAAGGCCAAGCACGGCGAAAACGCCGACCCAACCACCGAAGACTTTGATGTTGAGGTTGCGGTGCTTGCGGGACAAGGCAAAAAGGGTGGCCGCCTATGGATTGCTGACGGGTTAGTCGACCCAAAGACCATTCCATCTCTACGCCAGATCCGTCGTGGGCGTACGAGCGAGCAGCCTCGGGTAGAGACCCACCCACGGGCTTCGGACATAGCTGTTGAGAAGTTACGGGTAAGTTCTTCGTCGATCCTCTACGCTTCATTACATGTTTTCCATTGCAATGTTACTGACATCGCGGCAACACAACGTAGGCGGAGATGGAAGAAAGGGAACGGAGGAACCAAGAGGAGAAGATGCAGATGCAGCAGCAGCTTAGGGAGAGCATGCAGATGCAGCAGCAGATGTTGCAGCAGATGCAACAACATCAGCAGATGTTCATGAACCAGGCCGTGCTGACTTCCCCACCGGGGAGTAGTGCTCCTAGCACGTCGTGTCCTCCTATGTTCCCCAATTGGGTTAGTGGTTAACTCAATATCTCCGTCTCAATCTTGTTTGTTGTCTAACCGAACTTTGGATATTGCAGATCCCCGCACCTGATACGGCTGTGATGGCGCTCCTCCAGCAAGCGCCAAGTCAGAGCCCGCTGACACCTGGCTAGACCGTCAACAATACGGGCATCATCCGGAGCCTGCAGCAGTTTCTAGGTGAGTTCTCCTATACTTCTAATTCTTCCATACCATGTCACTTGTGAATTTTAGCCATTCAACCATGTCAATTTTAGCCATTATGTTCAATTTTAGCTATTCCATGTTAATTTTAGCCATTCCATGTCATTCTTAGCCATTATGTTGAATTTTAGCCATTTCATGTCAATTCGATTATGTTCAATTTTAGCCATTCCATGTCAATTCTAGTTCTTCAATGTCAATTCTAGTTCTTACATGTCAATTTTAGCCATTCCATGTCAATTCGAGTTCTTCCATGTCAATTCTAGTTCTTACATGGCAATTTTAGCCATTCCATGTCAATTCTACTTCTTCCATGTCAATTCTAGTTCTTACATGTCAATTTTAGTCATTCCATGCCACTTATGCATCTATGAACTTGTAGGAGGACAAGGAGGTGGAGAAGGACAAGGAAGTGGAGAAGGACAAGGAAGTGACGAAGGTTGATGTTGCTTGTGTATGAACTTGTTGTGCGACTTGGAACATTCTATGTTGGAGACTTTGTTGTTGATGTTGCTTGTATGAACTAATTATGTGACTTGGAACTATTGTATGGACTTTGTTGGACTACTCGTGTATGAACTTTGTTGTTGATGATGCAAATACTCTATATATTGTGCTATATGTGTATCTAGATGATTATTGGTATTTGTGAATTGCATAGCAGGGATTAATGGGGAAGCAGAGAAATTCTGGAATTTTGTCAGCATCTTTGCCGTGCATATGCACACGGCAAAGAAACAAGCACACGGCAAAGGCCTTCTTTGCCGTGCACACACACACGGTAAAGAGCCTCCAGCTGTGCACTGCGCTGCGCCCTGTGTGCTGGTCTGTTTCTTTGCCGTGCGGGGTGTTGGTGAAGCACACGGCAAAGCCCACCCTGTGCCGTGCGGGTTGGAGGCGGAGCGCACGGCAAAGATCGCCGCACGGCAACCATTTTAGCCGCACGGCAAAGAAATCTGCACGGCAAAGCAGAGATGGCGCACGGCAAAGCTGGGTCGCACGGCAAAGGCGTTGCCGTGCGATTTTTCCCGCAGCACACGGCAAAGGCCTCTTTGCCGGGCGGGTCGTTGCCGTGCATTCTTTTCCGTGCACGGCCGCACGACAAAGGCTTTGCCGAGCCGATTTGGGCCTTTGCCGTGCGTTTAGGCTGCACGGCAAAGCCCTGTTCTGCCGTAGTGACCAGAATAATTAATTGCAACCAATATAACAACAATTTAATCACTAGTTTCCTCAGCCAGTGGGTAGATAGTCAAACCCGTCAAACGACGGTCCCAAGCATCTCATTACTACAAACCGGTCAATTAAACCTTTATTTTTCTCCTAATCGAAGACAAACTAAATTCTAGAGGGAGGCATCATCCCAGTCAACTGAACTCAACTGAACTGATGTTCCTATTGATGCCCTATTGATGCGCTGGTCACATTCTCTAGCATTATTCCAATCAGTCATGCAGCATTGGAGAGGGTGCAAAGAAGCTGACTGATTTCCGCTATGCCATGAGCAGAACCAGCTCCCGAGTTCTGCTTTACAGAGCTGAAAATTGTGTATTTTGCTTGTGGTTTTCTTTTTTGATAAAGGGAATATATTAATCTCAGAAGATACCAATTACATCCAGCCTCTGCAACAACGCAACACCCTAATAGCAGTACGGATGCACACAGCCAAAAAAGGAAAAATAAAACTAAGAAATAAAAGTCCCGCTACAACATTCTAGGCCTAGCGACAGCAATACATCCACCACCAAGACAACACCAGAAATACAGACTCTCTAAAAGCGACGCCTCCAAAAAGAAAACAGTGCACCAGCGCCGTTGTCGCTCAATCAAAGATCTTAGGTTTTCACCCTGAAGATAGTCCCCGCTCTCAAAACAATGCCTCCAACAAGGTCATTGCCAGGCACAACTAGTTAAGGCCAGACCTTGGATTTTCACCCTGAAAGGTAGGACTCTGAACTTCATCTGTGTTGTCGCCCCCACTTTCATACCACAGCTGCGAAGCCCAGAACACCAAGCAAGTCCCTCAACAGCGCGGAGACTTAAATCTCCAATAGCTAGACCTCCGATCCGGCCTTCATGATATTCTCTTCTTCTGACTTCACCATGGACCAAATGTCACTTGATGTCAACACAGAACAGAGCTTCGCACCGCTCCCTCCAGAACCAAACGGTTGGAATAAAAACATGGGTGCGCATGAACGAATACCACCCGATCCAGCAAACTCCAGGCAAAAGAAGCACTGTTACATTCGCCGGCGGCGCCTTCCGAAACTCAACACTCCGGCTAGATCAAGAAGGGAAGACCTCAGGAAGGTCTCCATCTTCGCGCAAGAGAAATCATAGGACCACCACCTTCAAACTGCGAAACAGACGAACAGGACCCCTCGCTGCCATCTGCTAGCCAGCGAAAATGAAGGAGGAATCGGTGAACGCACCATCCGAGACCCACGCGACCCAGATCGAAGATCGGGCCTGCCACACCACGCGGTCTTGGACGTCGGTACCACACCATCCACACCTCGCAAAGTCGCTGCCCCCTCCTCGCGCCGTCAGGAGAACCGACGACGGGTGTGTGTGGGAACCAGACCCGCAGCTACCACCACCACCCAATCGCCGGAAGGCCATGGAAGGAGCAGCTACCGCCGCACATCAGGGGATCTCCGCCCTGGACGCCGTGCTCGCCTCCCCGCAGCAGCCGCCCCATCCGCCACATCAGGACGTCGCCACGACCACCCCCCGACCCCCTTTGGCATCGGGGCCCGCCGCCACCGTGGTCGGCGCTAACGGCAGCGGCGGAGGGAGGGATACGGAGGGGAGACGGCGGCTGGCGGCGCTAGGGTTCGCCCTGGCGTCGCCCTGGAGGACGACGCGCGGGCGAGAGCGAACCGTTTTTTCTCTAATCACGCCGGGCGAGAGCCACCATCGCTTGTGGTTTTCTGTTCTATCATTTCAATTTTCGGTGGAGTGAATTTGGTTGGACAGTAGCTAGCATCTATTTTCGAAACATGAGCTAATTTTAGCTGCAACTGTACCGACACCTTTGATCAAACACTTGATAAACTCAATATGGTATTCTGAAACTATGACGTTGCTTTGGCTGATACATTGTGCATCCATAGCTATGTTACATTTTACATTTAGAGTATCATTACTTTAAAACGACCTACTATGTTAGATTGCGTTCTGATGCAGTTTGGGTGTTTCTGTACCATGCTGTTTCAAGGGTGTCATAGAGAATATTATCGTTCATGGATTTGCTCTGAATTTAGTGCTGGCCAAATTTGCTGAAGTTCTAATGATCGTTCCACTTTTAGGTGCACGTGAGAACACTTTTCAACAGACATATGTCCAACCAATCTCAATCTCCACGAAATAAAATGGTGTGACACTTGAATTTGATACCATCAAAGACAGTGCTCTAATTTTAAGAGAGGCAAAGCTCACAACTTCATTGATTTATATAATGTTTACAAATTACAACTTGTATCGTCAGACAACATTAGCCATATACATGACCAGAATACTTGATGAAGCCATTGGCTCGCAACAAAAATGCCAATGATTTGATCACTAAGAGCTAGGTAGCTGGGAATATCCTGTCAAGACATTATTCAGGGGTACGGTTACAAAAAAAAATCTCAGGACGAAGCCATCAGGGTTTTGATGGCGTTGTCGAGAGTGAGGTCGGGGTCGTTGAAGAAGACAGTCTGCACCACCTTGTCCAGCTCTCGCCGAGCCTGCTCCCTCTGCTCCCGGTACACATTCTGCTGCCGCCTCTCCCGAGCTTGGTGAGCGGCGGCAAGGGCCGCGCGCAGCGCATCCTGCGCGGCGTGTGGATCCAGATGGTTCGCCGCGGGCGCCGGATGCGGGATGCTCTTCGTGACAGTTGACTGGACGCTCGTGCTGGCCTCCTTCGTCTTGATCAGGCCATGCGCCTCCTTGCGGACGACGCCGGCGCTGCGGACCTTCATCGCCGACGACGGGCGAGAGAGCGGTGGGATGCTGGTTGTGGAAGTCGCTTGGACCCGCTTTCCTGACACTTGCTTCTTCTTGACCACGCCGGCGCTGCGGACCTTCATCACCGACGCCGGGTGAGAGAGCGGCGGGATGCTGGTCGTGGAAGTCGCTTGGACCCGCTTGCCTGCCACTTGCTTCATCTTGACCACGCCGTTGTTGCGGACGACGCCGGAGCTGCGTACCTTCATCGCCGACGCCGGGTGCGAGAGCGGCGGGATGGTCGTCGTGGCACTCGCTTGGACGCGCTTGCCTGCCTCTTGCTTCGTCTTGATCACGGCGTCTTTGCGGAGGACGCCGGCGCAGGGGACCTTCAGCTTGTCCTTGAGTCCGGACGGCTGCACCACCGCTGTCGGATGCGACGCCGGCACCGCCGGGTCGATCTTCTTGGAGCAAGAAATGCCCCAGACGGTGCTGTTTTGGTTCGTGACCGCAGCTTGCGCGTCGCGGCAGACGGCGGGGGCACTGACCTGGGTCTGCTGCTTCGGGCGATGCACGAACGGCCTGATCCTGGCGCAGGAGAGGTGCGCGACCGGAGAAGCGGCGCGCGGAACGCGCTGCTTCTTGCTCGCGCGAGAGTCGTCGTCGTCACCTCCGTGGCGGCGGCGCCGCTTGCTGTCCTTGGTGACGCGGGAGGAGGGGTCGACGCCGACGCGATCCGTGCAGGAATCGATCGGAGAAGCCATGCGGGTGTCTCTTCTTCTTGCTTTCGTGTCGCTAGGGTTTGAGGGGGACGGGGCCTCAGGGAATCGATCAGAGGTTGCAGGGAGTGTGGGCTGCCGGTAGATAGCTGTGAATCGCTTATATGGAACCAAGGTCGGATTCGTAGTCTGCCGGTAGAGGACTCTCTAGCGCTGGAAAGAAACCCCTTGCGCGCCAAGGTTTTGCATATCGATCGATCAAATTTGGAAGGTATCAGTTAATGCGCGCTGGCAGTGAGTTCGAGTCCGACTCCGGTTCCACACTCCTGAGAGCAGCGCGTGAGAGCGCGTATGTTTGACGCGCGTGCTCTGAATTTTGGTAATGCGCAGGGACTCCGGTTCTGTGGAGATGAGCAGTGGTATTTCGTCTGAAAAAATGTACTCCCTCCCTCACGTCAAACATATCTAAATTTTGTTTTAATTTAGATATATGTAGCTTAGACACTAAATAATGATACATCCAAATTTTGATCGATCTCCGACAAGTTTCATGAGAAGGAGGGAGTAGTACGACTAAAGCTCATTTAAAAGCTATTGACAACATTTTGGCGAGCAAATACCACATAATTGCAACTATTGGGATATGGTTTCACAAAGTGGCAAGAGACTTTCATCAGAAAACCAGAAGTTTCAAGATATATGTGATGTTTCATAACATTAAAGATCTGACGAACCGGTTACACCGTTTCCGACAAGCCAGATCCAACGGTCAGCTGCCACGTGGTACATGAAGCCGGTTCTTTTTTTTTTTTTGTGCCATACCGAACCTGAACCAAGTCATTTGGACGATTTCACATTTTTAAGAACTTTTAGCCATTTATTTAAACAATTGAACTTTTGTACAAAATAAAAGATCCCATTGAACTTGGAAAGCTGAGCTCAATTTACCAAGCTAGTCGGGAGCTTTTTTGCATTAATTCTTGCAACTTCTGGCCAAATTTCTATCATATAATGCAAAATTAAAAAACACTCTAAAAATTACAATAGTTATTTCCTTCAGTGGCTTGTATTGAACAATTGTAGTGTTTTCATTTTTCTCAAAATAGTTTGAACTACCGCCACATTGTAGAATCCGCAAATTGGCGTGCTTGCCATCAACCTGTGTGTGCACACCTCTCATGTTGGCACAAATGATCTCGCTAATCTCCACTCAAAGATGTTCAATTTAAATGGTACATTGAATTTCCATAGATTTTTCAACATTCTTCATCACGTATAGTATCAGAAGTCTCGGATCAGCATTCCAGATAATCCTCCCCTCACCATTTTGTCCCCATAATCATTTGGATGCTGATTTTACTGAAAACATCCCCCGGTTATTATAATTCCATGACCCAAAATCCGATTGTCCAACAAAATTGATCGGAGTCACTTTTGAAGCCTCAACATCCTTTGATAGGCCGGAACAACTTATTCCGAGTTTCACGGTTCATCAAATCATACATATCAGCGATCAAAGGATTATAATGATAATTTTTAAGTCACTTGTGACTGAAAATTATTACATGGGTGACATTGATGAAGAAAATGAATTGAGTATAGACAGGTGAGCATATGAACCTTTTGGAAGAGACATACAATTCTAGTAGTGTTATCACCAGAATTTGACCGAGTCAGAGGTGGGCCGCGACCAAGATGGACTTGAAGATATATGTATAGAAGAAATACGTGAATCGGCCTTACATGCAAAGTTTGGGCTAGTTTGCCCTTGTATCTGTAACATATTAGATTGCGTATCGGTTAGGAGTTAGAGTTTTACCCGTGCACGGTTTGGTGCACGCTCACATTAGAAAGTCCGCTGGACTATAAATATGTATCTAGGGTTTATGGAATAAACAACAACCAACGTTCAACACAAACAAATCTCGGCGCATCGCCAACCCCTTCGTCTCGAGGGTTTCTCCGGTAAGCACCATGCTGCCTAGATCGCATCTTGCGATCTAGGCAGCACAAGCCTGCCCACGTTGTTCATGCGTTGCTCGTGCTGAAGCCTTTTTGATGGCGAGCAACGTAGTTATCTTAGATGTGTTAGGGTTAGCATTGTTCTTCGAATTACATGCTTTCGTTATGCAACCCTTGCGCATCTAGCCGCCCTTACACCTATCTTAGGTGTAGGGGCGGCACCCGCTTGATCATAGTTTAGTAGATCTGATCCGTTACGATTGCTCCTTGTTCATCAAGGATTAGTTTAACATCCGCAATAGTTAGGCCTTACAAAGGGTTGGAGGATCCAGCGGCGTGTAGGGTGACGTTTGCTAGCCCTAGAAAGGATGTTCCGGGGATCAACCTCGTGTTGGTTTTTAGGCCCTGTCTAGGATCGGCTTACGGTCACCGTGCGCGAGCGCGAGGCCCATTCGTCAGTAGGATGATCCGATTATGCGGTGAAAACCCTAAATCATCGTAGATCTAATTAGCTTTATCTTGATCAAGCAGGACCACCATATATTCGGACACCTCGTTCGAATCATGGGTGGATCGGCTCTTTGAGCCGATTCACAGGACAACCTGAGAGCCGATCGAGGCTCGTATTTAATGTTTACGTGTATGCCATGCAGGAAACTAAGCGAGGCATCATTCACACCTTCCTGACCAGGTATAGGTCAGGTGGCACGCCCTTGCGATAGCATCGGACGTGCGACCGAGGAGGCTTTGCGGGCCGTCGCTCTGAGGGACTGGGGCCAGCCGCAGCCCTAGTTGTTCCCGGCTCTACTGTGTTGCCCGTCTCTGCCCGCCAGGGGGTTTCTGACGTCAACACATTCTGGCACGCCCGGTGGGACCACCTTCGACATCCACGACATCGCCATCTACATCCGAGATGGCGGAAGGCACTCCGGTCAAGTACGAGGATCTGCCTGATGAGCTCAAGAAGAAACATGACGAGATCAAGGCAACCCTCGAAGCCGAACTCATCGGCTCTTTCCACCGAACCCGCTCCCATGGCGTCAGGTGGAAGGGTTTCACACCTGAAGGCGCACTCGATGGAGTGGACCTATCCACCCCGTCAGAAGAACGCACCAGGTCGCTGCGTCAGGAGATCAACTACATGGTGGCTCAGTCGCTGCACCGCCACTCTGAGAGCCTGGTGAACACTTTGGAGCGTGTCGCTCTGCGCGTGGTCCAGGAAATCATGAGCCACCGGTATTCTCCGTCGGGACCAGCTCTGGGGACCTTCAAGAGAGAGATGCCACTCCAGCCCCATCCGTTCGCATGGGCAGCACCGGAACTACCGAACTCATCGGCATACGTCGTCTACAAGATTGGTGGTGATCCTAGTGACTACCAATTCCTACCTGAGGCACCCAAGGAGATCCCGCACGGATACTGTTGACGTCAGAAACCCACTGGCGGGCAGAGACGGGCAACACCGTAGAGCCGGGAACAACTAAGGGCTGCGGCTGGCCCCAGTCCCTCTGAGCGACGGCCCGCAAAGCCTCCTGGTCGCACGCGCCGATGTTTATCACAAGGGCGTGCCACCTGACCTATACCTGGTCAGGAAGGTGTGGATGATGCCTCGCTTAGTTTCCTGCAGGGCACACACGTAAACGTTAAATACGAGCCTCGATCGGCTCTCAGAGTTATCCCGTGAATCGGCTCAAAGAGCCGATCCACCCATGATTCGGACGAGGTGTCCGAATATATGGTGGTCCTGCTTGATCAAGGTAAAGCTAATGAGATCTACGACGATGTGGGGTTTTCACCGCATAATCGGATCATCCTACTCCAGAGTTGGGCCTCGCGGCCACGCACGGTGATCGTAAGCCGATCCTAAACAAGGCCTAAAAACCAACACGAGGTTGATCCTCGGAACATCCTGCTTAGGGCCAACGAACGACACCCTACGTGCCGCTGGATCCTCCCCCTTGTAAGGCCTAACTATTGCAGATATTAAACTAATCCTTGTAGAACAAGGAGCAATCGTAACGGATCAGATCTACTAAACTATGATCAAGCGGGTGCCGCCCCTACACCTGAGATAGGCGTAAGGGCGGCTAGACATGCAAGGGTTGCACTACGAAAGCATGCAGCATGAAGAACAATGCTAACCCTAACATGTCTAAGATAACTACGTTGCTCGCCATCAAAAAGGCTTCGATACGAGCAACGCATGAACAACGTAGGCAGGCTTGTGCTGCCTAGATCGCAAGATGCGATCTAGGCAGCATGATGCTTACCGGTAGAAACCCTCGAGACGAAGGAGTTGGCGATGCGCCGAGATTTGTTTGTGGTTGAACGTTGGTTGTTGTTTATTCCATAAACCCTAGATACATATTTATAGTCCAGCGGACTTTCTAATGTGGGCGTGCACTAAACCGTGCACGAGTAAGATTCTATCTCTAAACTAAGATGCGATCTAATATGTTACAGATACACGAGCAATTAAGCCCAACTTGGTATAAAAGGCCGATTCACGTATTCCTTCTATATATATATTCTTCAAGTCCATCTTGATCGCGGCCCACCTCTGACTTGGTCAAATTCTGGTGATAACACATGCCCCCCTGGTTTTGGAAATGACATTTCCAAAATCATTACACTTTTCTTTCATCGGGTCATGTCGTGGCAGAGCAGAACTGCCGCAGAATCTTCCATCATTACGCCTCGCCTCCCGGGCTTCTCTGTATGAACTGTCAATTCCGGCCTCACGTCCTCGAGAACCGTCATGGCATTAAATCTCCACTACACTCTCTTTATTTATCTGTGCCAAACGGTTCACCACTCCATCGCCTTGCTCTGCTCTGTTCACCAAACCAAAAAACCCTTCTCTCCTGCAGCCATCTCTTCCTCTTCCTCCTCCGCTTCAGGCACCTCTCTCCAACCGTTGCCGAAGAACAAAGAAGAGGACGATCTCCGCTCCGGGCGCACCCCATCTCCTCCGACAAGGAGAAGAAGGGAGGAGAAGCGGAGAAGACCAAGGCCTCCCCCTCCACCAGGCTCCCGCCGAAGAAGCGCTCACGCATGTGGGCGGACAGTGAGGACGACGATGACGACGAGGAAGAAGAAGATGAGGAGGAGGAAGATGATTCCTCCGCCTCCATTGGGTATCCTCCAACGAAGCGCTTCCGCGGGCTGGGCGGATAGCGAGGACGATGATGATGACGAGGAGGAGGAGGAGGCTCCAGCCGACGGCCGGGGCAGCAGCGGCGAGGAGCTTCTCGGGAGCAGCGCCGATGACCTCGACGACGGCGACGATGAGGACAGCGACGACTAGTAGAATAGGACTAGCGATAGCGAGTGCACTAGGCACTAGATCCCTCTTTTGAGAGCCATCGGCTCTTCTTGTAAAGCTGCTCCTTTGAATTAATGAGAATTGTTCTTCCAATTTCTCCTTTCATTAATCCAATTTCCATCCTTCCGCTTGCCACACCAAGACCGATAGTGACGAATCGGGTTATTATTGTTTTTTTTTTCGACCGTGGCGTTTTGCAGTCCCGCAGCCGATGACTATTCATCGGCTAATTTGAGGAACCAATCTCCTCTTTTCTTGCAGCACCAGTACGGTCCAAACCTCGTACCAGACGACGGCTTTTCCTTCCCAGTTCCTCCCTGAGACGATCATGATGCAATAACAACCGAGGTAACTCCAATCGGCTCTTAAAAAACAGGGCAACCTGGGCTTGATCATGTCTGAGGGAGCTTCTTATGCAGAGCCAGCCGATTTGAACATAAATCGGCTTCTCAAAGCCGAGAGCCTTCAAGGTGAGCTGCCCCCCGAGCCTTCTTCAGTTCTTGCCGGCCAGATCGGCTCCTTTCCTTTGATGGATCTAATGCGATCCATCCTTGACCTGATCCGCACGTCCAGGCTGCTCCTGGCATTGTTCTTGAAGAGAGGATCTAAGCCCTTAGACTACTCCATTGAGGAGCTCTTCCATTAGTGCTCCATTGACCCTCTTCCATTAGTTACTCCTCTTAAGTCGATGTCTGCTGCATCGGCTGTGCTCGAAAATTTTCGAATTTTCAGATTTTTATTTTTATTTTTTACGGCCGACTAGTGCATCGGCCCCCATATTCCAATACCCATCACCAAAAGATGAGATGCTTCCGTTGGATATCCTCGTATTTTATCCACCTGGGTGCCCCCCGAGCCGATCTCGTCAAGAGGATTGATGGTATCGGCTCGTTGGATAACATGTTGAACCCAAGCAGAACGGTGGGTGAGGATAATTTTGGCCGATTGCTGGAATCGGCCTCCACGTTGCTTGCTCGGTGAAGGTTTTGTAAGGTCCCTTCATAAATTTTTGGGGCCGATCACAAGGATCGGCCTCGCCATGTTTGCTCATTGACGTGTTCTTGCTACCCGTCCAGGCCGGTAGACAGAACCAGTCCAATCTCTGATTTTATCACGTTGGTGCGCTTGCTGTCGTCCACCTTGGATGTATCGTGTAACCGTGGAGCGCTGAGCTTTGTCGGAAGAACGAGCACCATGTTCGTGCCGGCCGATGTTTCATCATCGGCTTTCCTTTGCTTGGGGCGCCACTCCATTTTTTGTGGGCGACCCTCTTCATCCAGGGTTCGCTGAACCTTTGCCGCCAGATCAGGCCTTGCTTTCCTCAATGTATGCAAGTATAACCTCTCGGCTTCTTCCAGGCCGCGCAATCGTTGAACCCTGCGTTTCTGGGAACGGCTGAGTCCGTCAGGGCACCACCGTGGCCGGTGATACCTGTCTTCTTCTTCTCCCTCGTCTTCTGAATCTTCGAGATCTTCCAACCGAGGGGACTCAGCTCGTTTGCTCTGTGGCGGGAGAGGTCCTAAGCGCTCGAACACGGACACGTTGGCTGCCTCCTTCTTCTTCCGGTTGCATTCGGGCAATTGCCGATTGTTGGCAATCGGCTCATTCCCGAATCCCAGCAGTGCCTGAAGAAAGGACAATCCCAGTGCCTGTCCTCGTCGTCTTGCTCCCTTGCCTTTCCCTTGGCACAACGCTCGTGCTCCTCCTCATCGCGATTCTGCCGACGATGTTTTCTGGTTTCTCTGGCCAGACGAACTCTTTCATCATCATCGCTGGACCGTCGGCGTTGGTCGTACTGACCCACATACTTGTTGAGGAGGTGATCAGAGAGAGGTCGCTGATATCTTATGTTCTTCACTTCTCCCTCCGTGACGTAGCGCTTGCCGTCTTGGCGGAGCCGATCGCGTGGAGCGGCTTCCTCTGTATCTTTGCTATGAGAGCAGCTGCCCTCATCTCCATCCTTGCCGGCGTGGTGTCCAAGATCTACCATGTTGATATTGCACAGAAACCCGGCGGGCACCCTCGCATGGCAAGCATACTCCACCATGTTTACGGCGGGGAAGGGCTGGGTATCGACCTTCATGGCGTACTGGTTGAAAATTAGACGCCCGTTCTCTATCGCCGCTTGGATGTGCTGACGCCACACCCTGCAGTCGTTGGTGGCATGGGAGAGCGAGTTATGCCATTTGCAGTATGGCTTTCCATTCAGCTCTTGCGCCGTGGGGAACTTGAGACTTTCAGGTATCTTCAACTGCTTTTCCTTGAGCAGGAGGTCGAAAATCTGCTCAGTCTTGGTCACGTCAAAATCAAATCCCCTGGGCGGGCCTGGTGGCTTTACCCATTTGCAGGACACGGGGGTTCCTCCCCGAGTCCACTCAGCCACTTGCTACTTCTTGGTCTCCCGCAGGAACTTCGTCTTCCTCTCGCATCGACCAGGGCTACCGCACGCTTGAACTTGTCTTGGTACAGGTCCGGGTGGCGCCTGTTCATATGCTGAAAGTTTCGAACCACGTGCGCCGGCGAGGGATAATCTGCTTGGGAGGCCATGTCCTTGAGCCGTGTTGCAAGGCCTGCTACCGCCAACTCGATCGCTTCCTTTTCAGTTATACGAACCGAATAGCATCGGTTCCTAAGATTCCTGAAGCGCTGGATGTATTCTCGTCACGCTTCTCCACGCTTCGACGTAGTTGTGCTAGATCGGCAATGCTAGACTCGGAAGCTTCGAATGATACTCGCTCATGGAACTGTTCTTCCAACTGCTTCCAAGTTTGGATGGAGTTCGGTGGTAGCGATGTGTACCACCCGAAAGCCGATCCTGTGAGGGACTGTGAGAAGAACCTCACGCGCAACTCATCTGACGCCGAGATCGTGCCCAGCTGTGCCAAATATCGGCTCACATGCTCGATGGAGCTGGACCCCTCTGACCCACCGAACTTTGTGAAGTCCGGGAGCCGATATTTGGGTGGCAGCGGGATCAGTTCGTAGCTGTTGGGGTACGGCTTGGTGTAGCCGAACGCCTTCCTTTTCGGCATCATACCGAACTGATCTTTCAGAATTGCACAGATCTGATCCGGTGTGATGGCTGAAGGTGTCGAACCCTGAAGATTCGCCGGGGTGGCATACTTAACCAGCCATGCTTGCTTTTCCGGTTCTAAGCCAACTGCAGGAGCTGGGCCTTGGAGGTTCGTCGGGGTGGCGTACTTAGCCAGCCACGATTGCTTCTCAGGATCGGCTCCTGACGTTCCTCCTGCCGTTCCAGAGGCCGCTGTTATTGCAGCCTGGTTCGAGAGTGCCCAGGCGTTGCCGTCCGGCACGTATGCGCACGCGTATCCGTGCGGGACCTCCTTAGGTGGCTCAGGCAGGAATTGGTAGTCACTAGGATCACCACCAATCTTGTAGACGACGTATGCCGCTGAGTTCGGCAGTTCCGGTGCTGCCCATGCGAACGGCTGGGGCTGGAGCGGCATCTCTCCCTTGAAAGTCCCCAGAGCTGGTCCCGATGGAGAATACCGGTGGCTCATGATTTCCTGGACGACGCGCGAGCGACACGCTCCAAGGTGTTCACCAGTGCTCTCGGAGTGGCGGTGCAGCGAATGAGCCACCATGTAGTTGATCTCCTGCCGCGGCGACCCGGTGCGTTCTTCCGACGGGGCGGACAAGTCCACTCCATCGAGTGCGCCTTCAGGTGTGAAACCCTTCCACCCGACGCCATGGGAGCGGGTTCGGTGGAAGGAGCCGATGAGTTCGGCTTCGAGGGTTGCCTTGATCTCGTCATGCTTCTTCTTGAGCTCATCAGGCAGATCCACGTACGTGACCGGAGTGTCTTCCGCCATCTCGGATGTAGATGGCGATGGCGTGGATGTCGTCGACCGTCCCACCGGGCGTGCCAGAATGTGTTAACGTCAGAAACCCACTGGCGGGCAGAGACGGGCAACACCGTAGAGCCGGGAACAACTAAGGGCTGCGGCTGGCCCCAGTCCCTCTGAGCGACGGCCCGCAAAGCCTCCTGGTCGCACGCGCCGATGTTTATCACAAGGGCGTGCCACCTGACCTATACCTGGTCGGGAAGGTGTGGATGATGCCTCGCTTAGTTTCCTCGCGGGGCACACACGTAAACGTTAAATACGAGCCTCGATCGGCTCTCGAGTTATCCCGTGAATCGGCTCAAAGAGCCGATCCACCCATGATTCGGACGAGGTGTCCGAATATATGGTGGTCCTGCTTGATCAAGGTAAAGCTAATGAGATCTACGACGATGTGGGGTTTTCACCGCATAATCGGATCATCCTACTCCAGGTTGGGCCTCGCGGCCACGCACGGTGATCGTAAGCCGATCCTAAACAAGGCCTAAAAACCAACACGAGGTTGATCCTCGGAACATCCTGCTTAGGGCCAACGAACGACACCCTACGTGCCGCTGGATCCTCCCCCCCTTTGTAAGGCCTAACTATTGCAGATATTAAACTAATCCTTGTAGAACAAGGAGCAATCGTAACGGATCAGATCTACTAAACTATGATCAAGCGGGGTGCCGCCCCTACACCTGAGATAGGCGTAAGGGCGGCTAGACATGCAAGGGTTGCACTACGAAAGCATGCAGCATGAAGAACAATGCTAACCCTAACATGTCTAAGATAACTACGTTGCTCGCCATCAAAAAGGCTTCAGTACGAGCAACGCATGAACAACGTAGGCAGGCTTAGTGCTGCCTAGATCGCAAGATGCGATCTAGGCAGCATGATGCTTACCGGTAGAAACCCTCGAGACGAAGGAGTTGGCGATGCGCCGAGATTTGTTTGTGGTTGAACGTTGGTTGTTTTTTATTCCATAAACCCTAGATACATATTTATAGTCCAACGGACTTTCTAATGTGGGCGTGCACTAAACCGTGCACGAGTAAGATTCTATCTCTAAACTAAGATGCGATCTAATATGTTACAGATACACGGGCAATTAAGCCCAACTTGGTATAAAAGGCCGATTCACGTATTCCTTCTATATATATATTCTTCAAGTCCATCTTGATCGCGGCCCACCTCTGACTTGGTCAAATTCTGGTGATAACAGATACGCGTGCGCATACGTACCAGACTGCAACACCTGGGCACTCTCGAACCAGGCTGCAACGTCAGGGGCCTCTGGAACGGCAGGAGGAACGTCGGGAGCCGATCCTGAGAAGCAAACGGGGCTAGCTAAGTACGCCACTCCGACAAACCTCCAGAGCCCAGCTCCTGCAGTTGGCTTAGAACCGGAAAAGCAAGCATGGCTGGTTAAGTATGCCACCCCGGCGAATCTTCAGGGTTCGACACCTTCAGCCATCACAGCGGATCAGATTTGTGCAATCCTGAAAGATCAGTTCGGCATGATGCCGAAAAGGAAGACGTTCGGCTACACCAAGCCGTACCCCAACGACTACGAACTGATCTCGCTACCGCCCAAATATCGGCTCCCGGACGTCACGAAGTTTAGTGCATCAGATGGTTCCAGCTCCATCGAGCATGTGAGCCGATATTTGGCACAGCTGGGCACGATCTCAGCATCAGACGAGTTGCGTGTGAGGTTCTTCGCACAGTCCCTCACAGGATCGGCTTTCGGGTGGTACACATCGCTGCCACCGAACTCCATCCGGACTTGGAAGCAGCTTGGAAGAGCAGTTCCATGAGCAGTATCACTCAGAGGCTTCCGATGTTGGTATTGCCGATCTAGCACAAGTACGACAGAAGCGCGGGGAGACAGTGTCAGAATACGTCCAGCGCTTCAGGACCATTAGGAACCGATGCTTTTCGGCTCATGTAAGTGAAGAAGAAGCGATCGAGTTGGCGGTGGTGGGTCTCTCATCATCGATTAAGGACGTGGCCTCCCAAGCGGACTACCCTTCATTGGCGCACATGGTGCGGAAGCTGTCGGCATATGAGCAGCGTCACCCAGATGTTTACCAGGACAAATTCAAGCGTGCGGTGACCCTGGTTGAGGCAGACGAGGATGAAGGTGCTGCGGGAGATCGAGAGGTAGCAGTGGCTGAATGGACGCGAGCGACAGGCCCCGTGACCTGCAAATGGGTGAAGCCACAAGGCCCTCCAAAAGGGTTCGACTTCGACGTGACCAAGACTGAGCAGATTTTTGATCTCTTACTCACGGAGAAGCATATAAAGGTACCCGAAGGCCACAAGATTCCCACGGTGCAAGAGCTGAACGGAAAGCCATACTGCAAGTGGCATAACACGTTCACCCACACCACCAACGACTGCAGGGTGTGGCGGCAGCAGATCCAAATGGCGATAGAAAACGGACGGTTGATTTTCAATCAATACGCCATGAAGGTCGACACACACCCCTTCCCCGCCGAAAACATGGTGGAGTACACTTACCATGGAGGGTGCCAGCCGGATTTCTCGTACAATATCAACATGGTAGGACCGGGACACCACTCTGGTAAGGACGGAGATGAGGGCAGCTGCTCTCATAGCAAAGATACGAGAGGAAGCCGCTCCACGCGATCGGCTCCGCCAAGACGGCAAGCGCTACG
>NC_061514.1:267989992-268012820 GCF_022539505.1 Lolium rigidum
AGATCCCGGACATCACGAGGAGTACCGGAATGGTCCGGAGAATAAGATTCATATATAGGATATCATTTTATGTGAATAAAAATGTCGCGGAAGGTTCTATGGAAGGTTCTAGAAGGTTCTAGAAAAGTCCGGAAGAAACCACCAAGGAAGGTGGAGTCCACATGGGACTCCACCTCCATGGCCGGCCAACCCTAGTGGGGGAGGAGTCCCAAGTGGACTCCCCCTAGGGGGCCGGCCACCCCCACATGGGAGGTGGAACTCCCACCTTGGTGGGAGTCCTAGCTTGGCTAGGTTTCCCCCCTCCTATGGAAGGTTTTTGGTTCGGGTCTTATTCGAAGACTTGGACACCACCTCTTGGGGTTCCACCTATATAATGAGGGCCAAGGGGGAGGGGGCCGGCCACCCAAAAACACCACCAAGGTGGCCGCACCCCTATAGTGGCCGGCGCCCCCCTCTCCCCAAACCCTAGCCGCCCCGCTCCTCCACTTCCCGCACGCTTAGCGAAGCTCCGCCGGACTTCTCCACCACCACCGACACCACGCCATCGTGCTGTCGGGTTCAAGAGGAGCTACTACTTCCGCTGCCCGCTGGAACGGGGAGGTGGACGTCGTCTTCATCAACAACCGAACGTGTGACCGAGTACGGAGGTGCTGCCCGTTCGTGGCGCCGGAACCGATCGTGATCAAGATCTTCTACGCGCTTTTGCAAGCGGCAAGTGAACGTCTACCGCAGCAACAAGAGCCTCATCTTGTAGGCTTTGGAATCTCTTCAAGGGTGAGACTCGATACCCCCTCGTTGCTACCGTCTTCTAGATTGCATCTTGGCTTGGATTGCGTGTTCGCGGTAGGAAAATTTTTGTTTTCTATGCAACGTTATCCTACACTACTCCCTCCTCATGGGAGACAGCAGCGGTGATGAAGATGGCGGTGGTGTCGATGGAGATGCCTTCCGGGGGTATTTCCCCGTCCCGGCGGCGTGCCGGAACAGAGACTCATGTCCCCCAGATCTTGGCTTCGCGATGGCGGCGGCTCTGGAAGGTTTCTCGTACCGTGGCTTTTCCGTATCGAAGATTTAGGTCAGGGAGCTTTAAATAGGCGAAGAGGCAGAGTCGGAGGGGGTACGGAGCCACCACACAATAGGGCGGCGCGGCCAGGGCCTGGGCCACGCCGGCCACATGTGTGGGGCCCCCAGGGCTCCCCTCTGGCGGCTCTCGGGTGTTCTGGAAGCTTCGTGGAATTCTAAGATGCTGGGCGTTGATTTCGTCCAATTCCGAGAATATTTCCTTACTAGGATTTCTGAAACCAAAAACAGCAGTAAAACGAGAACGCGGCACTTCGGCATCTCGTCAATAGGTTAGTTCCGGAAAACGCATAATAATGACATAAAGTGTGTATAAAACATGTGAGTATCATCATAAAAGTAGCATGGAACATAAGAAATTATAGATACGTTTGAGACGTATCAAGCATCCCCAAGCTTAGTTCCTACTCGCCCTCGAGTAGGTAAACAATAACAAAGATAATTTCTGAAGTGACATGCTATCATAATCTTGATCATACTATTGTAAAGCATATGAGATGAATGCAGCGATTCGAAGCAATGGTGAAGATAATAAGTAAACAAATGAATCATATAGCAAAGACTTTTCATGAATAATACTTTCAAGACAAGCATCAATAAGACTTGCATAAGAGTTACTCATAAAGCAATAAATTCTTAGTAAAAAGCATTGAAGCAACACAAAGGATGATTAAGTTTCAGCAATTTTTTTCAACTTGTAACATGTATATCTCATGGATAGTTGTCAACATAAAGAAATATAACAAGAGCAATAGGTAAACATGTAAGAATCAATGCACACAGTTGATACAAGTGTTTGCTTCTAGGATAGAAAGAATGGGTAAACTGACTCAACAATAAAGTAAAAGATAGGCCCTTCGCAGATGGAAGCATTGATTACTATTTTTGTGCTAGAGCTTTTCATTTTGGAAACAAGAAACAATTTTGTCAACGGTAGTAATAAAGCATATGTGTTATGTATAAGACATCTTATAAGTTGCAAGCCTCATGCATAGTATACTAATAGTGCTCGCACCTTGTCCTAATTAGCTTGGATTAACACGGATTATCATTGCATAGCATATGTTTCAACCAAGTGTCACAAAGGGGTACCTCTATGCCGCCTGTACAAAGGTCTAAGGAGAAAGCTCGCATTGGATTTCTCGCTTTTGATTATTCTCAACTTAGACATCCATACCGGGACAACATAGACAACGAGATAATGGACTCCTCTTTAATGCATAAGCATTCAACAACGGTTAATATTCTCATCAGAGATTGAGGATTAATTGTCCACACTCAAACTTCCACCATGAATCATGGCTTTAGTTAGCGGCCCAATGTTCTTCTCTAACAGTATGCATACTCAAACCATTTGATTGTGAGAACCGCCCTTACTTCAGACAAGACGAACATGCATAGCAACTCACATGATATTCAACAAAGGTAAAAGTTGATGGCGTCCCCAGAAACATGGTTACCGCTCAACAAGCAACTTATTAAGAAATAAGACACATAAGTACATATTCTTCACCACAATAGTTTTTAAGGCTATTTGTCCCATGAGCTATATATTGCAAAGGCAAAGAATAGAAGTTTTAAAGGTAGCACTCAAGTAATTTACTTTGGAATGGCGGAGAAATACCATGTGGTAGGTAGGTATGGTGGACACAAATGGCATAGTTATTGGCTCAAGGATTTGGATGCACGAGAAGAATTCCTCTCAATACAAGGCTAGGCTAGCAAGGTTGTTTGAAGCAAACTCAAGTATAAAAGGTGCAACAAAGCTCACATATGAACATATTGTAACTATTATAAGACTTTACATTGTCTCCTTGTTGTTCAAACACCTCAACCAGAAAATATCTAGACTCTAGAGATCAATCATGCAAACCAAATTTTCACAAGCTCTATGTAGTTATTCATTAATGAGTACAAGGTACATGATGCAAGAGCTTAAACAAGATCTATATGAGCACAACAATTGCCAAGTATCACATTATTCAAGACATTAAACCATTTACCACATGCAGCATTTTCCGATTCCAACCATATAACAATGAACGAAGCAGTTTCAACCTTCGCCATGAACATTAAGAGTAAAGCTAAGAACACATGTGTTCATACGCAACAGCGGAGCGTGTCTCTCTCCCACACAAGCATGAATTTATTCAAACAAAACAAAAACAACAGACGCTCCAAGTAAAGTACATAAGATGTGACCGAATAAAAATATAGTTTCAAGAGAAGAAACCTGATAAGTTGTCGATGAAGAAGGGGATGCCTTGGGCATCCCCAAGCTTAGACGCTTGGGTCTTCTTGAAATATGCAGGGATGAACCACGGGGGCATCCCCAAGCTTAGACTCTTCACTCTTCTTGATCATAGTATATCATCCTCCTCTCTTGACCCTTGAAAACTTCCTCCACACCAAACTTAAAACAAACTCATTAGAGGGTTAGTGCATAATCAAAAATTTCACATGTTCAGAGGTGACACAATCATTTTTAACACTTCTGGACATTGCCCAAAGCTACTGGAAGTCAATGGAACAAAGAAATCCATCCAACACGGCAAAAGAGGCAATGCGAAATAAAAGGCAGAATCTGTCAAAACAGAACAGTCCGTAAAGACGAATTTTTTAGAGGCACTTGGACTTGCTCAGATGAAAATGCTCAAATTGAATTAAAGTTGCGTACATATCCGAGGATCACGCACGTAAATTGGCAGATTTTTCTGAGTTACCTACGAGAGAACCCTGCCCAAATTCGTGACAGACACTCATTTACTCTGCGCGTAAATCCAAATCTAGTATGAACCTTGCTATCAAAGACTTTACTTGGCACAACAATGCAATAAAATAAGATAAGGAGAGGTTGCTACAGTAGTAAACAACTTCCAAGACTCAAATATAAAACAAAAGTACTGTAGTAAAATAAACACATGGGTTATCTTCCAAGAAGTTCTTTCTTTATAGCCATTAAGATGGGCTCAGCAATTTCAATGATGCACTCGCAAGTTGAAGCAAAAGAGAGCATCAAAAAGCAAATTCAAAACACATTTAAGTCTAACATGCTTCCTATGCATAGGAATCTTGTAAATAAACAAGTTCATGAAGAGCAAAGTAACAAGCATAGGAAGATAAAACCAGTGTAACTTCAAAAATTTCAGCATATAGAGAGGTGTTATAGTAACATGAAAATTTCTACAACCATATTTTCCTCTCTCATAATAACTTTCAAAGGCATCATGAACAAACTCAACAATATAAGTATCACATAAAGCATTTTTATTCACATGCATAAAAGTATCATTACTCTTCACATAAGCATAATCAATTTTATTAGTTGTAGTGGGAGCAAATTCAACAAAGTAGCTATCATTATTATTCTCATCATAGAATATAGGAGGCATATTGTAATCATAATTAAACTTATCCTCCATAGTAGGCGGCACCAAAAGACCACTATCATTATAATCATCATATATGGGAGGCATATCATAATCAATATAAACTTTCTCCTCAATACCCGGAGGACTAAAGAGATCATTTTCATCAAAACCGACCTCCCCAAGCTTAGAATTTTCCATAGCATTAGCAACAATGGTGTTCAAAGCATTCATACTAATAACATTCCCATTAGCATGCATATAAAGTTCCATGGGTTTTTTAATTCTCTCTTCAAACACATCATGTCCTAATTCAAGATAAAGTTCATAAAGATCTCTCATTGTGTTGTTGTTTTCCATTAAGCCTAACTAGTGAAAACAAGAAACAAAAAGATGCAATTGCAGGATCTAAAGGAAATAGCTTCGAGCACACACACAACGGCAACAGAAAAGTACTTAGTTACCTGGGACCGGAGTATGAGTACCTTTTACCTTTCCTCCCCGGCAAAGGCGCCAGAAAAGTGCTTGATGTCTACGGGTGCTTCTATTCTTGTAGATAGTGTTGGGCCTCCAAGAGCAGAGATTTGTAGAACAGCAGCAAGTTTCCCTTAAGTGGATCACCCAAGGTTTATCGAACTCAGGGAGGAAGAGGTCAAAGATATCCCTCTCAAGCAACCCTGCAATCACGATACAAGATGTCTCTTGTGTCCCCAACACACCTAATACACTTGTCAGATTTATAGGTGCACTAGTTCGGCGAAGAGATAGTGAAATACAAGTGGTATGAATGAATATGAGCAGTAGTAACGGCGCCAGAAAAGTGTTCGTTGGCGTGCGGTTGATGGTAGTAATATTGCAGGAAGTAAAGATGCGAGTAAAACGAGTAAACAAGCGATGATTGCAGTATTTGGAAACAAGGCCTAGGGATCATACTTTCACTAGTGGACACTCTCAACATTGATCACATAAATAAATAAGTTCTCTTCCTTTGTGCTACATATACTCTTGTTTGATAATGAACACCATTCGTTGTGTAGGGCTACAAGAACTCCCTCAAGCCGGAGTTAACAAGCGCCACAACATTCGGCATTCATATTTAAGTAACCTTTAGAGCATAATAGATCTTTGCAACTTAAACCGAGTACTAACATAGCATACACACTGTCACCTTTACACTATGAAGGGGGAATAAATCACATCAATACTATCATAGTAATAATTAACTCCATAACCTACAAGAGATTATGATCATACCCTACGCCAAGTACTACACGATGCACACACTGTCACCATTACACCGTGAAGGAGGAATAGAATACTTTAATAACATCACAAGAGTAGCACATAAACTAATAGTGATACAAAACTCATATGAATCTCAATCATGTAAGGCAGCTCATGAGATCATTGTATTGAAGTACATAGGAGAGAGATTAACCACATAGCTACCGGTACAGCCCTTAGCCTCGGGGGAGAACTACTCCCTCCTCATGGGAGACAACAGCGGTGATGAAGATGGCGGTGGTGTCGATGGAGATGCCTTCCGGGGGCACTTCCCCGTCCCGGCGGCGTGCCGGAACGAGAGACTCTGTCCCCCAGATCTTGGCTTCGCGATGGCGGCGGCTCTGGAAGGTTTCTCGTACCGTGGCTTTTCCGTATCGAAGATTTAGGTCAGGGAGCTTTAAATAGGCGAAGAGGCGGAGTCGGAGGGGGTACGGAGCCACCACACAATAGGGCGGCGCGGCCAGGGCCTGGGCCGCGCCGGGCACATGTGTGGGCCCCCCAGGGCTCCCCTCTGGCGGCTCTCAGGTGTTCTGGAAGCTTTGTGGAATTTTAAGATGCTGGGCGTTGATTTCGTCCAATTCCGAGAATATTTCCTTACTAGGATTTCTGAAACCAAAAACAGCAGAAAACAGGAACTGGCACTTCGGCATCTCGTCAATAGGTTAGTTCCGGAAAACGCATAATAATAACATAAAGTGTGTATAAAACATGTGAGTATCATCATAAAAGTAGCATGGAACATAAGAAATTATAGATATGTTTGAGACGTATCAGTAATGTAATCAACACAAATATCCTTAGACAAAGCATTGATGTTTTATCCCTAGTGGCAACAACACATCCACAGCCTTAGAACTTTCTGTCACTGTCCCAGATTCAATGGAGGCATGAACCCACTATCGAGCATAAATACTCCCTCTTGGAGTTACAAGTATCAACTTGGCCAGAGCCTCTACTAGCAACGGAGAGCATGCAAGAACATAAAAAACACATATATGATAGATTGATAATCAACTTGACATAGTATTCAATATTCATCGGATCCCATAAACGCAACATGTAGCATTACAAATAGATGATCTTGATCATGGTAGGCAGCTCACAAGATCTAAACATGATAGCACAAGAGGAGAAGACAACCATCTAGCTACTTCTATGGACTCATAGTCCAAGGATGAACTACTCACGCATCAGTCCGGAGGCGGGCATGGTGATGTAGAGCCCTCCGGTGATGATTCCCCTCTCCGGCGAGGGTGCCGGAGGTGATCTCCTGAATCCCCGAGATGGGATTGGCGGCGGCGGCGTCACGGTAACTTTTCTCGTATCGTGGCTCTCGGTCATAGGGTTTTCGCGACGGAGAGATTATATAGGCGAAGGGCGAGTCGGGAGGCGCCGAGGGGCCCACCCCATAGGGCGGCGCGCCCAAGGGTGGGGTCGCGCCCCCTAGGGTGTGGCCGCCTCGTCGCCCCTCTTCGTCTCCTCTTCGGACTTCTGGAAGGCTCCGTGCAAAATAAGACCGTGGGCTTTTGTTTCGTTCAATTCCGAGAATATTTCCTGTGTAGGATTTCTGAAACCAAAAACAGCAGAAAACAGGAACTGGCGCTTCGATATAAAGTGTATATAAAACATGTGAGTATTGTCATATAACTAGCATGGAACATAAGAAATTATAGATACGTTTGAGACGTATCAGTCAGCGACAATGCCGGCAGCTTCGCCAACGGCACGGCGTTCCCCAGGAATGCGCCATCATGTTCTTCGGCGCGCACCGAGTCTACGTCGGCACCACGCCGGCACGCAGGTTTCCTGCATGGGTGTTGGTGGCACCGGATCCACCGGTATCTCGCGCCGCCCGCGGGTTGCGTACCGAACGCACCGCTGGCAGCGTCGAGGTGATGATGGCAGGCGCGGGTGATGCCGGCAAAGGAGCGGCCGGTGGCAAGGACATGCCCACCAAGTCCGGCCGCACGGCCAAACCGGCGCTGGAGCGAGACCAGAACATCACCGGCACCTCCACAGTGCCTCCGGCGGCTACTCCCCTTCAAGCTTGCATGGACGTGCTCTCCATGCTCGTCGCGCCCAATGCCGACGTGGCGGCACGACGTAGCGGCAGCTCAAGCCGACCTCGACGCTCAACGCTGGACCCTCCTTGTCGGGGCCAACGAGGTGGTTCGTGCCTAGCAGGCACTCAACATCACCCTTAGTGAGTACAATGTAGCGCATGGCTTTGCTTACGTAAGTGCAAATCCTGCTAGAGTAGCTGCTACCTGGCTTAGAGGTCGTAATTTAGATTAGGATTTACGTCATGAAGGTCATTCCGGTAGATCTATGTCGGCGTCCCTTTCGCCGGCAGAGAAGCCGAAGTATATCACACCTGATAAAACTGTTAGAGTTGCTCAAACCGCAGTAGAGGAACTAGAAACTTTGTCGAGTGATGTTATGATAAAACAGCAGGCCTGGGTTAAGGAGGTGCTTGCTATAGCAGCAAAACAAATCGCAGAGGGTGCCCAAGTAAGCCGGGTGCTGATATGTCCCAGATCATCCATTCGGTTGGGGGCGCAAGAGGAAAGTCACAGGAACAAGCATCGTCCCCTCATCCCAATAGAAGAAGAGAAAGAAGTGTTACCGCTTACCGCGGAACGTACGTACGTGGTCGCGAGCCTCTGCGCAGAACGGTTGCTATATCAGGTACGCAGCCAGATTGATTCGTCGTCGCCGCACGGCCTCTCCAACCAACCAATGACGAGGAGTGGGTCGTCGCCGCGACGCACGAGCGGAGTGGAGGAATAATTTAGAAAAGGCTCCGCCACCCGTCGGTCGGTGCTCGCCGAAATCCAACAGAAAACGCGTATACGTACGTGCAGATCGCCGTTCGGCGCGCCTGCAGCTAGCTGTGGACGACAGCGGCGTGCGTTCGTTCGCCGGACAAACGCACATGCATGCGCGGCCACCAGGTCCCATGCGTCGGACCTCCGTCGTCCACCAGGCACCAAACCGGCGCGGTTGTCCTGTCAAGCACGCGCGGGGACACGACACGACCATCAACTTGTGTGAGTTCCTTTTTTAAAAAAAGTATATTTTAAAACTAAATTCGTAGAGGTTCAATGTTTAATTTATACCAAGATTCGGTAGTCGACGAAACGAACGATAAGATTTTAGAGCATCTTCACCGGTGGACTCAATGGCTACTAGGGCGCCGCGTGTTTTTGGGCCACACAGGGCGGCCCATAAACCGTCGGGAGTAATACGAGCCGAATTGAATAGTCGGAGCTACCATGTCGACTCCTACAGATAGGGCACCAAACGGGGGCCCCGGCACTCCTCGCCACGTAGGATTTTGAGGGTAGCGAGCGAAACGTCGGGTCGTCGTTTTTAATGGGCACGTGGAGAAATTTGATCGCCGTCATCAATGACATGTTGAGACCCTAGGCGGGCGCAGAGTGATGCGACGGAACGTGGCCCCCCTCGCTCCAGGCAGCTATGTACCCACTCGGCGGCGGCAAAGGTCCCTCGCCATCTTCAATGCGCCAACGAGGGGCATTGAAAGTGCATGGTGCCCCATGTGTGGTTTTGTAATTAATGATAATTTTTATGAACTGATGTTTGCATTCTGTTACGCTTGTGGGTTTTGTCCATAGACAATGTTTAAATCATATGTTGGTTTCAAAGTTCGAAAAACAAGATAAAATGATGACCAAGGCATTGGTCAATGAGTGATCCAAATATTGGTCATAAGAGAGCTGATCAAATGACAAGTATGTCTTGAACAAGAAGGTGGAGCGATCTCTCATGTGTATCTTCAAGACATCAATATGATGAAGAAAGAAGAAATAGTGTGCAAATCCAAGATGAACCATCTTGAATAGATCATGAGCTTGAAACTGGCCATCCAGATGGTGATTACGGATATATAAAGATATGACTAAGAAGAGGTTCTCCCATAGTGGATTATGGAGCAATTCGATAGACCTCGTCAAGTAAGCACAATCAAGAAAGATGTTCCATCTTAAGGTGGACAAGATCGTCATCATCAAACTCAAGTAGAATATGCTCAAGGCAAAGGTTCCTTTTTCAGAGCTTTTTTTACCAGTCTCATGGTGTAGTTGTGAGAAAACTTTATAGGATAGTTGGCCATACTATCAGGCGAGTTCTTGAGTGAGTAAATTGATCGTATCATTCGGAGAGAGCTCAGATCTTTGCATCATTGGCATAATCTTTCTTATTTTTTATTTGGATCTTATCAATGTGGTGATTAGCTTGTGGTAATTTCCATGATAAGCTCTAGTTCATCGAAAACGGATTTCACATGAAATACTTGTTGTGTTTCTGATATTTGAGTTCTTACATGTTCTTCGTGTTGAGAGGTTTTACCTTTAAATTCGTGGAAAAACTATTCTAGTTTTTCTTAATATTGTCAACAAAATTGGTTTCACTTCGATCGGAGTTTCCAAACTCTATTTTTTGCAGTTTTAGTTTCAACAGTTTTTGGAGTTCAAGACCAGAGACTCTGGTGTGTCTAGAACCGGAGACTCCGACTCTCATAGGATGGACACTCCGGGAAAGACTCCGGACCTTGTATTTTTTGGCAGATTTGCGACTCTGCCTCAGCTTCTGTATCGGGTCCATAGGCTTTCGTTTCACACACCGGAGACTCAGTCCGGAGATTCTGACTCCGACCATACTATTTGATAGTCCAGAGGCCCTACTATTTCGAGATTGTTCAGGCTAGAAACAGTGGTCCTTGCTAATCCGGAGACTCTGACCATACTAGTTGTTGACAAAGTAAGGAGTAAGGACGGAGACTCTAGGGTAAGTTGCCTGCAACAACTAGTTTTTCGAGGATACTATATAAAGCTGCATTCTTCCCCGAGAGGAGTAGCGGTTCCATTTTCTCTCACCTCCATTGTTAACCTTATGGAGCTTGCCCTAGCTCAACATTTCTCATATGCTTCTAGAATATCTTTGAGGGAAAGGTGGGAGCAGATATAGACCTACATCTTCACCAATCAAATCCTCACTTTGTAAGGGGAACCCACTAGATTTAAATCTTAGAGAAATTTGATATTCTCCTCTTTATTCTTCCTCCATTATTACCCCAATAGCTTTTATAGCTTTGGTGAAATTTGAGAGTGAAGGACTTGAGCATTTTTTTTCGAAACGGGGCAAGACCAGCCTCTGCATCAATTGATGCATGCAGCTTTCTTTATTAAAAGAAGTCAACTATTACAACCACCAGCAACATATATCAGGTATTATTACATCTCATGGATCACTCAAAGTTTCTACAAAAAATGAGCCATCTAAACAGCACTAGCATGAAACGCCTTTGCATCCTCATGTTAGCCTTCGATCAACACGCCAGCTGTACTGGTTGTAGAAATCCCGTGCTACCATTGCCAGTCGGTTGAATAATATCCATAGCAAGGCGCTCCTCCTCTGGGCGCAGATAGGACCACATATGGATCCAATGGGTAGCCAAAGGAATTACCTGCAAAAATGATGGAAAGTTTTTTTTGTTAAAGATGCTATCATTACGCACATTCCATATTGCCCAGAACAAAGCACAAACTCCAACTCTAATGTGGACTTGAGAATCTTATGTGTTGTTGTAATTGCATTTGGTGCGTCGGTTTGAGTTCTCTGCGGTGATACCTGGAGGTGAAATTTTGTGAGATATTTCCTTTAGGTGCTTGTACACGTAGCTTGTTCGTCTTGGGTCTTTGGACCCTATACGGCTTGGTGACCTAGTGGTGTTCTTGGGGTATCTAGTTAAGTTGTAGAAATTCCTCAAGCATGATGCGTCCGTGGAGATTTATTGGGAGGCTCCAATTAAGTTGTGTAGATTGCCCCAAATTGTACGGGTTTGTGACCACCCTCAAGGGTCCCTTAGTGGATCGAGGACTTCCCTTTTCGTGGGAATGCTAGAGCATAACACGGTGATGCATTCATGGAGTTTGGAGTGCTTTGTCCTCCACACCGCTCCAACGAAGAGTAGCACTCACAAGAGTGTGAACTTCAGGATACGTCGTCGTCTTCGTGTGGCTCGGTTATTTCTATACCCGAGCTATTTACTTATGCACTTTACATTGTGATAGCCTTCGTGCTTGAAGTTATATCTAGCTTTCACATAATTGTTTTTTCTTGCTTAGTATAAGTTCTTGGTGCACATAGATGAACCCTAGTTATATAGGTTTTTTACTAGACAAATTAAACGCTAGTTTTATTCCGCATTTCTTCAAGCCAATATCATAAAAGTTTTAAACCTCCTATTCAACCCCTCTAGGCAACATCCGTGTCCTTTCAGACTCATGTACCTCCGGCGCCCAAAGGCGGCGAATAACGACATCATTCGCCGCCCCACGGGCGCATGTAACTCCGGCGACCGGAGAAGGAGAAGCTCGTCCTTCTATCACCGCCGCCAAAAAAGGGGAAGGCCCGGCGGGAGCTTGAGCTCGAGTTTCAAGCGGCGTACCGCACTCCCCGGTGATCACGAAGACGCGTCAGGCCATCTGGCGCTCCTGAGCCGCTCCTTCAACACCAACGGCCGGCAAACGGGTCGCGGGGTGGTGGTTAGTGACGGAAAGCGGAATGCCATCGACCTCGAGGAGGATGAGATGGTGCCAGCTCCGACGACCCCGCCGAAGAGGACAACTTTGACGAGGTGTGGGGCTTCGACGACGACAATGGAGGTGATAGCGTGGACAACATGGAGTACAACGTCTGCTACCAGTAGTTAGGTTTTTTATGTTTTGGGTTTAAATTTCGCAAACTTTGTACAAATTTGGATGAACTTCGACGGCTTTTTAAATTTATGAAGTTTTTAGAAAACTAATTTTGGGGGGTGGGGTGTTGGGGTGTCCGGTGTGGGGAAACCTACCTATATCTAGGGATGTTGTGCCGGCGACGGCGTCCCTAATAAGACCCTGCCAGCGCACCTACCGATGGAGATGCACTTAAGAGTATAGGGTTAATTTCTTCACAGAATATCTATAAGTTCAGGGTTTAAAATAGAATTTTCTGTTCATTTTTCCATGAAGTCTGTACAACACCGGTAAGAAGCGACTTGGAATTGATCTTGGCACGTTATCTAAAGAAAATGTCTGCGACGGGCAGTGAATTGGAGGATTGGAATCGAGCAAGCACGCAACCCAATCAAGCGGCTCCAGTTAGCTGGAGGCGCCGTCGACCCCAGAAATCGGACAAACGTGCTCATTGCGTGACTGTGCAATGGCACTGTGTGGAGATACCTCCCTGCCCCGCCACAAGCAGCACATTTCCCGTACTACGCACACAGAGTATTAATTGGACATTTGGATTCATCTGTAGCCTCGCCTGGCATGCACCGTCGCGGTCAGATTTCTTTGAAGAAATATACGCCTCGTTTCTCCGATGTTTTCTCGGCCGAATTCTGAGTACACAACTGTGGTTTCCAGTCGGACAACCCTCGTGCTCGGGGGCAGACATGCCATGGCGTGCCGATGCTGATGGCGGGGAATCTGAACCTGCTTGCTCATGCTGACATGCTCCCGCTGTAAACTGTAAAGAAATCAAAAGTGAAAGAGATGAATTTGCTTGCTGTACTGGTTTACCAGCAGCCTCGTGAAAGAGAGGTTTCAGATCACGCCATAAAGCTCAACTACATAAAACTTTTACCTCTACTACTCGACTTTTCCCCACATGAGTTCACACATTTTGACATGCATGCATGCCAAGAACGTACACCAAGAAGAAGAAAGAATTAAGCTAGAGCTAGCTACATCCATGAATAATGAAACAATCCCAGTCGATTGAGATGAACAATTGTTTCTGATCCCTTTACTCTTGCTCAGAGGAATCGAACAACAGGTTCATTGCCTAAACCTAGAACGAACAAACGAATGCCCAAATCGCAGCATTCCCAGCTTCTTCTTTTCTCGAATTTGCAGAGCATTCCCAGCTGATCGAACAGCAGCCATGATCTTTTTGTTGATGGCCTCCGTGGCCGGCAGGATCTGACACCATTGCTCGGCGATGGGTTTTCACTTGGAGCCGACGCCAAGCGTGAGCTCGAGCTCCTCGGCGGCGACCTCGTGGATCCTCTCCCCTTCCCAGGGCGTGACAATCCGCTTATCGAACTCGAACTCCGGGCCGCCGCTTCGGCCCCTGATGTCCCCCGCCGCCATTCCCTCGATCTCCATGGAGTTGGAGTTGGACCCGGATGGGGCTCGGTTGATGAGGTTGTATGCGGGCGACGTGGGCGCCGTGGTGGCCATCTGGAAGCTGATCCAGCGGCCGGAGTCGACGGTGGAGACGTCCGACTCGTCGCACTCGGGGATGGTGTCCGGGTGGTCGTACCTGCGGCCGCGGGTGGGGCTGGCGGGCGCGGAGAGGGCGAAGAAGGGGTGGCGGAACGGGTCGACGTCCCAGTCCGGCTTCTGGATCTTGGGCGGGCGCGACGCCGTCGGCGACGAGAGCGGCGGCGTGACCGGCGCGCTGCTGGAGACGCGGAGCGCGGGCAGGTTGGGGAGGCCGCGGAGGAAGGGGAGCAGGCAGGCGGAGCTCTGGCTGTCGAGGCGGGTGGGGCTCGGGAAGCTCGACGACGCCGGGCTCGCGTGGTAGGACGGCACGGGGCTCGGGAAGGAGGAGGAGGGCGCGCTCAGCAGCTGCTGCGAGGACGAGCAGGGGCTCATGCCCGCCGACGAGACCCCGCTGAACGGGCCGGACGACGGCGGCGGCTTGTATCCCTGGCACGAGTTCAACAACCGGGGGTCAGCTCAGATCTACTACACATCCGAGCTAGCAAGATCCAGAAAATGGAGGGAGGGGGCGAAAGGAACCGGGGGGAGAGGGAAAAGGAGGTGTGACCTTGCGGTAGGTGGTGCCGTCGTCCTCGACGACCCAGCCGGCCTCGCGGCAGAGCTCCTTCAGCACCTCGTTGTTGTCGCAGTGCTTGGGGAGCTTGTAGTTGCCCATGGCCCGGAGCCCCGTGAAGATCTTGGCGGCGATGGCCCGGCGCCGCCGCTCGCGCCGCTTGTTGTTCTCGCGCTCCTTCCAGGTGGGCGTCCGGCCCAGCCCGCCGTCCGCCGCCGCGGCCTCGGCCGCCGCCCTGGCCGCCCCCGACGTCATGCTAGCTCAGCAGCTAGCTAGGTTGGCGAGCTAGCTCCCCTGCTCCGCTCCGCTCTGCCCTGCTGCTGCTCTCGGTTCTTCTCTCTCCACTTGGCTAGCTCGATTCTTTAATGGTGAGGTGGGGTGCTACAGTATGGGAGCTGGCTGCTGTGTGTGGAGTGGTGTGGTGAGCAGCGCTGAGCTGAGCTTGCTGTGTCGTGGGGTAGTCCTGGCATGGGGCTGGGTCACGAGGAGCTCGCTTTATTGCAACTGGATTGGCTAGATTCTACTGCGGGTGGTGTCCGGCTCGGACCTACCTTTTCCTCGTGGCGGGCTCGGCTTTTGAGGACGGTGAGTGTGAACTGACCATGTGCTTGTGCCTTGGGATTTTGCCCGACGAATTTTACGGCTGTCGTACATACTACTGCCACTCTACCAACACAACGAGGAGTAGGAGTACTGCTGCTTTACAAAGTGCGTGCGTACAAACTTTTCCGTCCTGTCGAGCTGCCCACGTGGATTAAAATCCAGTGTATATGGAAGGTCAAGCGTACACTAGAAAAATGTGGTATGGTTAAAAGAGGCTGTCGATATTTTTTCCTGAAAAAGATCGCCGATTTATTAATCATTATTAGCAGCAGTACAAAGATATCATAAAACTTATAAACATGTCTTTAGACCACCTAGCGAACAATAGGAGCACTGGAGCGAGCTGAAGACCCGTCGCCGCCCTAGCCTCTCCATCGCCTAAGCCCCAAATAACCAACACAACATAGCAGCACAGGAGCAAAATGTGTAACCACACCGACGAACACAAAAAACGTACCGGATCCCAGGAGATCCGTCAGACAAAAACCTCCACACGCCCTCCACCGATGCTAGGCGCCCCACCAAAATGAGGATAGGTTAGAGAGGACCTTATTCTGCCATCAGGATGTAGTCGTCGCATCGTCATCCAGAAGAAGACACTGAAAAACAAGCTAAAAAGGAACGAGAAACCTCCTGCCGGCGAGGGCCCGTGGTACGCCACACCTCCAAAGCCCAAAGGCCACCTAGATGGATTTCACATTCGCCTCTCTTCTCGAGTCCACTTACATATACTGGTTTGTGTGCCATGCGTTGTTGCAATATGGTCATCGAATTGAACATGTGAAACTACCCTTTGCAAGAAACTCACCCTTACGGCATCTCCAACAGCATCTCCAACAGGTGAACCGAACTCTTGTGAGGACACACATGGACCAGTTGTCCTCTCTTTTACCGGACATGTACCCAACAGAGGGACATAGTTTTGTTTTTCGTAATATTTCACTAAAGTAATTATATATAAGATGTTGAAAAGGAAAAGAAAACATAAACTAAGCTAAAACATGACTTATAATAAATGAAATGCCTTAGCTATCTAGGGTTTATGTCACGGATGGCCTACAGGGCGTTGTCCTCGTAGTTGTCAATTGTGATGACCACCAGCAACGACCGTGGCCATGGTGATGCAGCCTGCAGGTGATGCCGCCGGTTCGGCTGCATGTGGTGCAGTCAAACCATCTACGGGTTTAGCTATAGTTTTGTTGATTTGACACAAAATAGACACCCCAATATTAGGTTGCCATGGGGTGTTGCCAAACTATACATCTTTCCAAAATTTAATCTCTCTAACATTTCCTACTTTCCATCTACACAGTAATTTAGCTTCTTTAGAGGCCCACATAATACCATTCCAAAAGGTGGAAGGTTCTCTGCCATGACAACAAAGTATCTTTGGGCTTTTGGTATTATATTTACCACCCCCTCTATTTATAATCTTGTCACGGATTCGAATGTACCTATTCATAAAGTATGGCTAGCTATATCCAAATTTACAACAAGCATTATGAAACGGAGGGAGTATCAACTTTTATTTTCTAGAGGGTCCCTTCCCCATTATATACCTCGTAATCCATGATCCAGACAACCACAGATTGAGGTCTTGGACATGAGAGATACCCAAACCTCCTAAATCCTTCTTCATGCACACTGATGGCATGCTAACTAGATAAATTTTATGGTTTTGCTTCCTCATTGTTCCACATGAAATTTGCTAATTGAGTATTTGTGAACTTGAAATCCCACTCGGGAAATTTAAACAAGGAACTCATGTATATAGGCATAGATTAGATTAACTCTCTCTTGTTCATAGATAGGAGTAGTTTACCTCTTCAACATGTCATCTTGTCTCTTCGGGGACATCCGATAAAAAAACCTGCCATCCTACTTAGCAGACTATCTATTAAGGATTGTAGATCCTCCCTCTCCAGCTTCTCATGATGTAAAGATAAACCTACATATTTAAAAGGAAAACTCCGAAAGACACTATAATTATTTTACAAAGGGATCACATTCTTCCTTCTCCATGTTAATGGCTTGTGGTAATTAATAATTATACCTAAGGTTAGCTCAAAGCAGGTTAAAATCCACTTTCAAGTGAAAATTGGAGGTCTGTTTCCACATTCCAATGTGCCTTGCAACTTGAGAGTTGAGAGGTTGTCGAATTGAAAATGTGGGATGTGATTGGTTCCTCGCATGGAATTTTACTTGTTTTCAGATTTGGCCCGCCAAATGTTGCATGAGAGGAAACCAAGCTTTAGCCTGCTGCATTTTGTTTGGTTGCTAGCAAAGTGTTTTGGTGTAGTTTTGGACGATTGTTTGTGTGCCCCCATTAGTGGATGAACTTGGTTGTAGAGGGAAACTAACGAGTTTGGTTATGTGCAAATCTAGGATGTGGTCACCATGTTTGAATATGATGATCTTACCACCACCAATCTTATAGTCATTACAAAGCACACAACACACACATAAGTATTGTACTTTGACAGATAACAACATATTAGTAATAAATAGACACCCTCGATCAAAAGGTAACATGTTTCAGGGGGATACAAGCCCCTAAAACATCATGCTTGAACCCTTGATCAAAAGCAATAAAAGCAGTTCATACCATCATCAGTGTATCATACTAAACTAGTAATACATATGAACAACAAGACAAACATTGGCGACCGCCATATGGCCACCATGATAGACGACCATATGGCCACCATGATAGACGACCTGCACGCACTCCTCGTAGAAGCGCTAAGCGGAAACACCCAGACTGCGAAGCAGTGGGATATTGAACCATTCCTTGAGGCCATACATGAATGTATGTGAAACAATGATGTCTACGGGAGCTTCTATTCTTGTAGACAGTGTTGGGCCTCCAAGAGCAGAGGTTTGTAGAACAGCAGCAAGTTTCCCTTAAGTGGATTACCCAAGGTTTATCGATCTCAGGGAGGAAGAGGTCAAAGATATCCCTCTCATGCAACCATGCAACCACAAAGCAAGAAGTCTCTTGTGTCCCCAACACACCCAATAGGTGCACTAGTTCGGCGAAGAGATAGTGAAATACAGGTGGTATGAATAAGTAGTAGCAACGACACCAGAAAAGTGTTTTGCCCAGGACGATAAACAAGCGGTAGTAACGCAGCGGTAGTAACGCAGCGGTAGTAACGCGATAAAACGATAAACAAGCGGCGATAGCGATATTTAGGAACAAGGCCTAGGGATTAGACTTTCACTAGTGGACACTCTCAACATTGATCACATAACGAGAATAGATAAATGCATACTCTACACTTTTGTTGGATGATGAACACATTGCGTAGGATTACACGAACCCTCAATGCCGGAGTTAACAAGCTCCACAATAATGCTCATATTTTAGTAACCTTTAGTGTAAGATAGATCAAAAGACTAAACCAAGTACTAGCATAGCATGCACACTTGTCACCTTCATGCATATGTAGGAGGAATAGATCACATCAATATTATCATAGCAATAGTTAACTTCGCAATCTACAAGAGATCATGATCATAGCATAAACCAAGTACTAACACGGTGCACACATCTGTCACCTTTGCACACGTGCGGGAGGAATGAAACTACTTTAATAACATTGCTAGAGTAGCACATAGATAAATTGTGATACAAACACATTGCAATCATAAAGAGATATAAATAAGCACCTCACTATGCCATTCAACGGTGAATAAGTATTACTGTGAAATATAGCCTAAGAGACCCACACGGTGCACACACTGTCACCTTTACACACGTGGGACAAGGAGTCTCCAGGAGATCACATAAGTAAAACTCACTTGACTAGCATAATGACATCTAGATTACAAGCATCATCATATGAATCTCAATCATGTAAGGCAGCTCATGAGATTATTGTATTGAAGCACATAGGAGAGAGATGAACCACATAGCTACCGGTACGGCCCGAGCCTCGATGGAGAACTACTCCCTCCTCATGGGAGCGAGCAGCGGTGATGAAGATGGCGGTGGAGATGGCGGCGGTGTCGATGGAGAAGCCTTCCGGGGGCACTTCCCCGCTCCGGCGAGGGTGCCGGAACGAGAGACTCCTGTCCCCCGGATCTTGGCTTCGCGATGGCGGCGGCTGCGGAAGGTTTTCCGTATCGTGGTTTTTCGCCTCGGGGTTTTCGCGACGGAGGCTTTATATAGGCGAAGAGGCGGCGCGGGGAGGGTCGAAGGGGTGGCCACACCATATGGCGGCGCGGCCGGGGCACGGGCCGCGCCGGCCTATGGTGCGGGGGCCCGAGTGCCCCCCCTCGCGGTCCTTCCGGGTGTTCTGGATGCTTCGGTGAAAATAGGAACACGGGTCTTGATTTCGTCCGATTCCGAGAATATTTCGTTACTAGGATTTCGAAACCAAAAACAGCGAGAAAACAGGAAGCGGCACTTCGGCATCTTGTTAATAGGTTAGTTCCAGAAAATGCACGAATATGACATAAAGTGTGCATAAAACATGTAGATAACATCAATAATGTGGCATGGAACACAAGAAATTATCGATACGTCGGAGACGTATCAAGCATCCCCAAGCTTAGTTCTGCTCGTCCCGAGCAGGTAAAACGATAACAAAGATAATTTCTGAAGTGACATTCCATCATAATCTTGATCATACTATTTGTAAACATATGTAATGAATGCAGCGATCAAAACAATGGTGATGACATGAGTAAACAAGTGAATCATAAAGCAAAGACTTTTCATGAATAGTACTTCAAGACAAGCATCAATAAGTCTTGCATAAGAGTTAACTCATAAAGCAATAAATCAAAGTAAAGGTATTGAAGCAACACAAAGGAAGATTAAGTTTCAGCGGTTGCTTTCAACTTGTAACATGTATATCTCATGGATAATTGTCAACATAGAGTAATATAACAAGTACAATATGCAAGTATGTAGGAATCAATGCACGAGTTCACACAAGTGTTTGCTTCTTGAGGTGGAGAGAGATAGGTGAAGCTGACTCAACATAAAAGTAAAAAGAATGGTCCTTTAAAGAGGAAAGCATCGATTGCTATATTTGTGCTAGAGCTTTTATTTTGAAAACATGAAACAATTTTGTCAACGGTAGTAGTAAAGCATATGAGTTATGTAAATTATATCTTACAAGTTGCAAGCCTCATGCATAGTATACTAATAGTGCCCGCACCTTGTCCTAATTAGCTTGGACTACGGATCTTTTCAATGCACATGTTTTAACCAAGTGTCACAATGGGGTACCTCCATGCCGCTTTGTACAAAGGTCTAAGGAGAAAGCTCGCATTTTGGATTTCTCGCTTTTGATTATTCTCAACTTAGACATCCATACCGGGACAACATGGACAACGAGATAATGGACTCCTCTTTAATGCATAAGCATGTGGCAACAATTATTATTCTCATATGAGATTGAGGATGTATGTCCAAATCTGAAACTTCCACCATGAATCATGGCTTTAGTTAGCGGCCCAATGTTCTTCTCTAACAATATGCATGCTCCAACCATAATGGTGGTAGATCTCTCTTACTTCAGACAAGACGGACATGCATAGCAACTCACATGATATTCAACAAAGAATAGTTGATGGCGTCCCCGAAGCATGGTTATCGCACAACAAGCAACTTAATAAGAGATAAAGTGCATAAGTACATATTCAATACCACAATAGTTTTTAAGCTATTTGTCCCATGAGCTATATATTGCAAAGGTGAATGATGGAATTTTAAAGGTAGCACTCAAGCAATTTACTTTGGAATGGCGGATAAATACCATGTAGTAGGTAGGTATGGTGGACACAAATGGCATAGTGGTTGGCTCAAGTATTTTGGATGCATGAGAAGTATTCCCTCTCGATACAAGGTTTAGGCTAGCAAGGTTATTTGAAACAAACACAAGGATGAACGGTACAGCAAAACTCACATAAAAGACATATTGTAAACATTATAAGACTCCATACCGTCTTCCTTGTTGTTCAAAACTCAATACTAGATGTTATCTAGACTCTAGAGAAACCAAATATGCAAACCAAATTAGCAAGCTCTAAGTATTTCTTCATTAATGGGTGCAAAGTATATGATGCAAGAGCTTAAACATGAGCACAACAATTGCCAAGTATCAAATTATCCAAGACATTTTAGAGTTACTACATGTAGTATTTTCCAATTCCAACCATATAACAATTTAACGAAGAAGAAACTTCGCCATGAATACTATGAGTAGAGCCTAAGGACATACTTGTCCATATGCTACGACGGAGCGTGTCTCTCTCCCACAAAGTGAATGCTAAGATCCATTTTATTCAAACAAAACAAAAACAAAAACAAACCGACGCTCCAAGCAAAGTGCATAAGATGTGACGGAATAAAAATATAGTTTCAGGGGAGGAACTCGATAATGTTGTCGATGAAGAAGGGGATGCCTTGGGCATCCCCAAGCTTAGATGCTTGAGTCTTCTTGAAATATGCAGGGGTGAACCACCGGGGCATCCCCAAGCTTAGAGCTTTCACTCTTCTTGATCATAGTATATCATCCTCCTCTCTTGACCCTTGAAAACTTCCTCCACACCAAACTCGAAACAACTCATTAGAGGGTTAGTGCATAATAAAAATTCACATGTTCGGAGGTGACACAATCATTCTTAACACTTCGGACATTGCATAAAGCTACTTGGACATTAATGGATCAAAGAAATTCATCCAACATAGCAAAAGAGGCAATGCGAAATAAAAGGCAGAATCTGTCAAAACGAACGAGTCCGTAAAGATGGATTTTATTAGGCCACCAGACTTGCTCAAATGAAAATGCTCAAATTGAATGAAAGTTGCGTACATATCCGAGGATCATGCACGTAAATTGTCTTAATTTTCTGAGCTACCTACGGGGAGGTAGACCCAGATTCGTGACGAGCAAAGAAATGCGGAAGCTGCGCAGTAATCCAAATCTAGTACTTACTTTACTATCAAAGACTTTACTTGGCACAACAAAACTCAAAACTAAGATAAGGAGAGGTTGCTACAGTAGTAAACAACTTACAAGACACAAATATAAAACAAAGTACTGTAGCAAAATAACACATGGGTTATCTCCCAAGAAGTTCTTTCTTTTTATATTTGTGTCTTGTAAGTTGTTTACTACTATAAGCAACCTCTCCTAATCTTAGTTTTGAGTTTTGTGCCAAGTAAAGTCTTTGATAGTAAAGTAAGTACTAGATTTGAATTACACTCACTTTGGTTAATTTGCTGCTATCACAAATCTGAGTCTACCATGTAGGCTAACTCAGAAAATAAAACCCAATTTACGTGCATGATCTGAATAATAATTACACTTGAACTCATTCAATTTGAGCATTTTCATTTGAGCTATCTGAGTATTTCTTTGGATAACTGTTTTGATTCTGCCTTTTATAACAACTGTGCAATAATCGAGGTGTTAAGAATGATGAAGGGCAATGTGAATTTTGTGTGCATAACCCTCTCTATGAATTGTTTCAGTTTGAAGTGTGGGAGGAGGATCAGGGTCAAGAGAGTGTTATATGATCAAGAAGAGTGAAAGCCAGTGTGCGGTGGTTCACCCACCATAATTTCAAAGAACAACTTCAAGCATCTAAGCACTGGGGACAGGCAGCATCCCCCAATGCCCGTC
>NC_061514.1:268012920-268176176 GCF_022539505.1 Lolium rigidum
TAGTCTTGCTCTGTATATCAAAAACACAAAAAAATTAGTTACTCGCATTTACTTTATTTAGTTTGCTTTATTTACTACTGCTAAAATGGGTACTGTTGAGAATACTAAGTTGTGTGACTTCACTAGCACAAATAATAATGATTTCTTATGCACACCTATTGCTCCACCTGCTACTACAGCGAATTCTTTGAAATTAAACCTCGCTTTACTGAATCTTGTTATGAGAGAGCAATTTTACGGTATTAGTTCGATGATCTTGCTGCCCATCTTAATAATTTTGTTGAACTATGTGAAATGCAAAAGTATAAGGATGTAGATGGTGACATTATAAAATTAAAATTGTTTCCTTTCTCCTTAAGAGGAAGAGCTAAAGATTGGTTGCTATCTACTGCCTAGAAATAGTATTGATTCATGGACTAAATGTAAGGATGCTTTTATCGGTAGATATTATCCTCCCGCTAAAATTATATCTTCGAGAAGTAGCATAATGAATTTTAAGCAATTAGATAATGAACATGTTGCTCAAGCATGGGAGAGAATGAAATCTTTGGTGAAGAATTGCCCTACCCATGGACTAACTACTTGGATGATCATCCAAACCTTTTATGCGGGATTGAATTTTTCTTCGCGGAACCTATTGGATTCAGCTGCTTGGAGGTACCTTTATGTCCATCACTTTGGGGGCGGCAACAAAGCTTCTTGATGATATGATGACAAATTACTACTGAATGGCACACGGAAAGAGCTCCACAAGGTAAGAAGGTAAATTCTGTTGAAGAAACCTCCTCCTTGAGTGATAAGATTGATGCTATTATGTCTATGCTTGTGAATGGTAGATCTAATGTTGATCCTAATAATGTTCCTTTAGCTTCATTGGTTGCCCAAGAAGAACAGGTTGATGTGAACTTCATTAAAAGTAATAATTTCAACAACAATGCTTATAGGAATAATTCTGGTAACAACTATAGGCCATATCCTTCGCTAATGGTAATAGTTATGGTAATTCTTATGGGAATTCTTACAACAATAATAGGAGTGTACCCCTGGTCTTGAAGCCATGCTTAAAGAATTTATTAGTACACAAACTGCTTTTAACAAATCATGTTGAGGAAAAGCTTGATAAAATTGATATTCTTGCTTCTAAGGTTGATAGACTTGCCTCTGATGTTGATCTTTTAAAATTGAAAATTATGCCTAATAAGGATATTGATAATAAAATTGTTACTACAGCAAATGCCATCCAAGTTTGAATTAATGAGAATATTAGATTGATGGCTGAATTGCATGCTAGGTGGGAAAGAGAAGAAAACGAAAAACTAGCTAAAGAGAATAATGTAGCTAAAGTTTGGACTATCACCACCACTAGTAATGATAATGCTTCACATGTTGCTACACCTCCTACTATCAATGGTAAAATAATTGGTATTGGCAATGTTTCTACTCCTAGTGCAAAGCGTGCAAAATTGCTGAACTGCTAAAGCTGCGATAAAACTGCTGAAATTTTTCAAAATATTGGGGACAATGATCCCATTGCTGTAGATCATAATGGTTTAGATTTTGATGATTGTCACATCTCTGAAGTTGTAAAGTTCTTACAAAAACTTGCTAAAAGTCCCAATGCTAGTGCTATAAATTTGGCCTTTACAAAACATATTACAAATGCTCTCATATAAAAGCTAGAGAGGAGAAACTAAAACTTGAAACTTCTATTCCTAGGAAGTTAGAAGATGGTTGGGTGCCTATCATTAAGATGAGGGTCAATGATTTTGATTGTAATGCTTTATGTGATCTCGGTGCAAGTATTTCTGTTATGCCTAAGAAAATCTATGATATGCTTGACTTGCCACCATTGAAAAATTGTTATTTGGACGTTAATCTTGTTGATCATGTTATAAAGAAACCTTTGGGGAGAATTGATAATGTTCGTATTATGGTTAACAATAACCTTGTCCCCGTTGATTTTGTTGTCTTGGATATTGAATGCAATGCATCTTGTCCAATTATATTGGGAAGACCTTTTCTTCGAACTGTTGGTGCCACTATTGATATGAAGGAAGGTAATATTAAATATCAATTTCCTCTTAAGAAAGGTATGGAACACTTCCCTAGAAAGATAATGAAGTTACCTTATGATTCTATTATTAGAACAAATTATGATGTTGATGCTTCGTCTCTTGATGTTACTTGATACACACTTTCTGCGCCTAGCTGAAAGGCGTTAAAGAAAAGCGCTTATGGGAGACAACCCATTATTTTACTTCTACACTTTATTTTATATTTGAGTCTTGGAAGTTGTTACTACTGTAGCAACCTCTCCTTATCTTTATTTTATTGCATTGTTGTGCCAAGTAAAGTCTTTGATAGTAAAGTCAATACTAGATTTGGATTGCTGCGCAGAAACAGATTTCTTGCTGTCACGAATTTGAGCAGTAGTCTCTGTAGAAAATTTATAAAAATCTTCCAATTTACGTGCGTGATCCTCAGATATGTACGCAACTTTCATTCAATTTGGGCATTTTCATCTGAGCAAGTCTGGTGCCTCTAAAAATTCATCTTTACGGACTGTTACTGTTTTGATAGATTCTGCTTTTATTTCGCATTGCCTGTTTTGCTATGTTTGATGGATTTCTTTGTTCCATTAACTTCCAAGTAGCTTTGTGCAATGTCCGAAGTGTTAAGAATGATTATGTCACCTCTGAATATATGAATTATGCACTGACCCTCTAATGAGTTTGTTTTAAGTTTGGTGCGGAGGAAGTTTTCAAGGGTCAAGAGAGGAGGATGATACAATATGATCAAGAAGAGTGAAAAGTCTAAGCTTGGGGATGCTCCCGTGGTTCATCCCTACATATTTTAAGAAGACCCAAGCGTCTAAGCTTGGGGATGCCCAAGGCATCCCTTCTACATCGATAACTTATCAGGTCACCTCTAGTGAAACTATATTTTTATTCCGTCACATCTTATGTGCTTTACTTGGAGCGTCTGTTTGTTTTTTATTTTTGTTTTTGTTTGAATAAATTCGGATCCTAGCATTCTTTGTTTGGGAGAGAGACACGCTCCGTTGTTTTGTATGAACACATATGTTCTTAGCTTTATCTTTAATGTTCGTTGCGAAGGTTGAACTATTTCATTCATTGTTATATGGTTGGAAACGGAAAATGCCGCATGTGGTAAATGGTATAATGTCTTGAATAATTTGATACTTGGCAATTGTTGTGCTCATATAGATCATGTTTAAGCTCTTGCATCATGTATCTTGTACCCATTAATGAAGAACTACATAGAGCTTGTTAAAATTTGGTTTGCATGATTGATCTCTAGAGTCTAGATATTTTCTGGTTGAGGTGTTTGAACAACAAGGAGACAATATAAAGTCTTATAATAGTTACAATATGTTCATATGTGAGTCTTGCTGCACCGTTTTATACTTGAGTTTGCTTCAAACAACCTTGCTAGCCTAGCCTTGTATTGAGGGGAATTCTTCTCATGCATCCAAATCCTTGAGCCAAAAACTATGCCATTTGTGTCCACCATACCTACCTACCACATGGTATTTCTCTGCCATTCCAAAGTACATTACTTGAGTGCTACCTTTAAAATTCTATTCTTTGTCTTTGCAATATATAGCTCATGGGAAAAATAGCTTAAAAACTATTGTGGTGAAGAATATGTACTTATGTGTCTTATTTCTTAATAAGTTGCTTGTTGAGCGGTAACCATGTTTCTGGGGACGCCATCAACTCTTTTACCTTTGTTGAATATCATGTGAGTTGCTCTGCATGTTCGTCTTGTCTGAAGTAAGGGCGATTTTCATGATCATATGGTTTGAGAATGCATACTGTTAGAGAAGAACATTGGGCCGCTAACTAAAGCCATGATTCATGGTGGAAGTTTCAGTTTGGACAATTAATCCTCAATCTCTTATGAGAATATTAGCTGTTGTTGAACGCTTATGCATTAAAGAGGAGTCCATTATCTGTTGTCTATGTTGTCCCGGTATGGATGTCTAAGTTGAGAATAATCAAAAGCGAGAAATCCAATGCGAACATTCTCCTTAGACCTTTGTACAGGCGGCATAGAGGTACCCCTTTCTGACACTTGGTTGAAACATATGCTATGCAATGATAATCCATGTTAATCCAAGCTAATTAGGACAAGGTGCGAGCACTATTGGTATACTATGCATGAGGTTTGCAACTTATAGGATATCTTATACATAACACATATGCTTTATTACTACCGTTGACAAAATTGTTTCTTGTTTTCAAAATGAAAAGCTCTAGCACAAATATAGTAATCAATGCTTCCTCTCGCGAAGGGCCTATCTTCTACTTTATTGTTGAGTCGGTTTGCCTATTCTTTCTATCCTGAAGCAAACACTTGTACCAACTGTGTGCATTGATTCTTACATGTTTACCTATTGCACTTGTTATATTACTTTGTGTTGACAATTATCCATGAGATATATATGTTGAAGTTGAAAGCAACCGCTGAAACTTATATCTTCCTTTGTGTTGCTTCAATGCCTTTACTTTGAATTTATTGCTTTATGAGTAACTCTTATGCAAGTCTTATTGATGCTTGTCTTGAAATTATTATTCATGAAAAGTCTTTGCTATATGATTCATTTGTTTACTCATTATCTTCATCATTGCTTCGAATCGCTGCATTCATCTCATATGCTTTACAATAGTATGATCAAGATTATGATAGCATGTCACTTCGAAATTATCTTTGTTATCGTTTACCTACTCGAGGGCGAGTAGGAACTAAGCTTGGGGATGCTTGATACGTCTCAAACGTATCTATAATTTCTTATGTTCCATGCTACTTTATTGATGATACTCACATGTTTTATACACATTATATGTCATATTTATGCATTTTCCGGCACTAACCTATTGACGAGATGCCGAAGAGCCGATTCGTTGTTTTCTCGCTGTTTTTGGTTTCAGAAATCCTAGTAAGGAAATATTCTCGGAATTGGACGAAATCAACGCCCAGGGGCCTATTTTTCCACGAAGCTTCCAGAAGACCGAAGAGGAAACGAAGTGGGGCCGCGGGGCGCCGCCACAATAGGGCGGCGCGGCCTAGAGGGGGCCCACGCGGCCCTAGCGTGTGGGGCCCTCGTGACGCCCCTTGACCTGCCCTTCCGCCTACTTAAAGCCTTCGTCGCGAAACCCCCAGTACCGAGAGCCACGTTACGGAAAACCTTCCAGAGACGCCGCCGCCAATCCCATCTCGGGGGATTCAGGAGATCGCCTCCGGCACCCTGCCGGAGAGGGGAATCATCTCCCGGAGGTCTCTTCATCACCATGATCGCCTCCGGATCGATGTGTGAGTAGTCCACCCCTGGACTATGGGTCCATAGCAGTAGCTAGATGGTTGTCTTCTCCTCATTGTGCTATCATGTTAGATCTTGTGAGCTGCCTATCATGATCAAGATCATCTATTTGTAATGCTACATGTTGTGTTTGTTGGGATCCGATGAATATTGAATACTATGTCAAGTTGATTATCAATCTATCATATATGTTATTTATGTTCTTGCATGCTCTCCATTGCTAGTAGAGGCTCTGGCCAAGTTGATACTTGTGACTCCAAGAGGGAGTATTTATGCTCGATAGTGGGTTCATGCCTCCATTAAATCTGGGAAGTGACAGAAAGTTCTAAGGTTGTGGATGTGTTGTTGCCACTAGGGATAAAACATCGATGCTTTGTCTAAGGATATTTGTGTTGATTACATTACGCACCATACTTAATGCAATTGTCTGTTGTTTGCAACTTAATACTGGAGGGGGTTCGGATGATAACCTGAAGGTGGACTTTTTAGGCATAGATGCATGTTGGATAGCGGTCTATGTACTTTGTCGTAATGCCCTGATTAAATCTCATAGTACTCATCATGATATATGTATGTGCATTGTTATGCCTTCTTTATTTGTCAATTGCCCAACTGTAATTTGTTCACCCAACATCTGTTTATCTTATGGGAGAGACACCACTAGTGAACTGTGGACCCCGGTCCTATTCTTTACATCTGAAATACAATCTACTGCAATTGTTCTTCACTGTTCTTCGCAAACAACCATCATCATCCACACTATACATCTAATCCTTTGTTTACAGCAAGCCGGTGAGATTGATAACCTCACTGTTACGTTGGGGCAAAGTACTTTGATTGTGTTGTGCAGGTTCCACGTTGGCGTCGGAATCCCTGGTGTTGCGCCGCACTACACTCCGCCACCATCAACCTTCAACGTGCTTCTTGGCTCCTACTGGTTCGATAACCTTGGTTTCTTTCTGAGGGAAAACTTGCTACTGTACGCATCACACCTTCCTCTTGGGGTTCCCAACGGACGTGTGTCAACTGCACGCATCAGTACCCATGTAGAGGAAACCGGCCCCTCCCCGCCGCGTCGTATTCTAGCTTCACAACCTTGTCAGTACAAATGCAAAACGTTAGTCTACAATGCACAACAATGAAGATCATATCAAACATTTGAAGTTCATATCATGGCACAGATCTTGCCAATGCACAACAATGCAGATAATTCCATCATGCCAATGGCAATGCACAACAGATCTTGCCAATGTACAAAATTGCGGATCATGGAATGAACAATCTAGTAGAACTACAACATCCTAATGGACATGACCATATCACAGATCGTGGCAATGCACTACAAATGTAGATCATGCCAATGCAAGACTAGTTGGGAGATTTCATGTCCTAATATATGGTACATCGAATCTACAACCTAATCTACATGCATGCTACACTAAACTACTAATATGAACTCCGACCGCTCGTCTGAATTACAAAAACAATGGCGATAACTACTGCTAAAAAAACTCAAACCACTATTCTAATCTACAGGTTCAAGGACTTATCATGCAGAAATCCAGCGGTAGAGTCACAGAAGGAGCCCTCTTAGACACCGATGAATATTTGTTGTAGCCGAAGGCCCCTCTAAAACCTAAGTCCATCAACCATGGGCATTGCCATGGAAATCCCACGCAACTGTAGATCGTCATCTTCAGCGCGAAGAGCCGAATATTGAAATCCACCATGTCGTTTTACTGGAGATCGTACTTGTGGACGATCTTCGGCCAGTTCCTCCCCAGCACCATATGGCAACCGTGATAGACGACCTGCACCCATTCGTCGTAGAAGCGGTAAACGAAAACAACCAGACTGCAGATCAGTGGGCTCTTGACCCACTCCTTGAGGCCCTACATGAATTCTCGTGAAACAACGAGCATGTGCGATTCATCCACGTCTAGTTGGACGTAGAACCGGCATGCATGGAATCAAGGACCTCGGGATGTGCCTAAGCTTTCGCTGACAACCATGGGTGAGCCCTAGCACCTCCACTGCCAGTACCCTACCCAGCAACACCGGCTTTAGCTCATTTGTCCATCGAATGTGCGTGGTGGAATAAATGTGATAAGTGAATATGATTCTTCCTATTTATATCTGAGAAGGCAAGCAACCCGAAAGAGAGAAAGACTCCTCTTGGTAGATTTCATCTTCCTCCAAAATCCTTCTGCCTGTTACCAAAACCATGGTCAGCGCATCTATTAAGGTGGTTAAACCGGAATAAGGCTTTAAGCTTGGTGGTTCCTTGTGATTCCTCGAGTATTGCTAGATCCTCTTTGATATCCGTTGTGTCACTCGTGAGTCGCCGATTCACTATCACACAAATTCATGTTTATGAGTTCTTGAGATCATGCTATATGGGCCCTTAAATTATATAACAACATTAGGTGCACATAAACATTCATACTCATATATAATTATCTTAATCATAATTTCACAAATAGATGGAATAAAATTGGCACATCACATCTCACAAATCCCTACATCTCTGATACGTCCCAAACGTATCTATAATTTCTTATGTTCCATGCTACTTTTATGATGATACTTACATGTTTTATACACACTTTACATCGTTTTGATGCGTTTTCCGGAACTAACCTATTGACGAGATGCCGAAGGGCCAGTTGTTGTTTTCTGATGTTTTTGGTTTCAGAAATCCTAGTAAGGAAATATTCTCGGAATCGAACGAAATCAATGCCCAGCATCCTATTTTTCCACGAAGCTTCCAGAACACCCGAGAGCCAGCAGAGGAGGGCCACAGGGCCACCAGATGACGAGGTGGCGCGGCCGGGGCCCGGGCCGCGCCCCTATTGTGTCACCGCCTTGTCAGCCCTCCGACTCCGCCTCTTCGCCTATTTAAGCCTCCTCGACCTAAAACCTCGATACGGAAAAGCCACGGTACGAGAAACCTTCCGGAGCCGCCGCCATCGCGAAGCCAAGATCCGGGGACAGGAGTCTCTATTCCGGCACGCCGCCGGGACGGGAAGTGCCCCCGGAGGCATCTCCATCGACACCACCGCCATCTTCATCAACGCTGCTGTCTCCCATGAGGAGGGAGTAGTTCTCCATCGAGGCTAAGGGCTGTACCGGTAGCTATGTGGTTAATCTCTCTCCTATGTACTTCAATACAATGATCTCATGAGCTGCCTTACATGATTGAGATTCATATGAGTTTTGTATCACTATTCCTCTATGTGTTACTCTAGTGATGTTATTAAAGTACTCTATTCCTCCTCCACGTGTGTAAAGGTGACAGTGTGTGTACCGTGTGAGTACTGTGTGTAGGCTATGATTGTAATCTCTTGTAGATTATGAAGTTAATTATTGCTATGATAGTATTGATGTGATCTATTCCTCCTTCATAGTGTGATGGTGACAGTGTGCATGCTATGTTAGTACTTGGTGTAATTGCGTTGGTCTATCATGCACTCTAAGGTTATTTAAATATGAACATTGAATGTTGTGGAGCTTGTTAACTCCGGCATTGAGGTGCTCTTGTAGCCCTACGCAATTAGTGGTGTTCATCATCCAACAAAAGAGTGTAGAGTGGTTTTATTATGTGATCAATGTTGAGAGTGTCCACTAGTGAAAGTATGATCCCTAGGCCTTGTTTCCAAACATCGAATCTCCGTTTACTTACTGTTCTGTTGCATGTTTACTCGCTGCCATATTTTATTCAGATTGCTATTACCACTCATATACATCGATACTACTTGTATTTCACTATCTCTTTGCCGAACTAGTGCACCTATACATCTGACAAGTGTATTAGGTGTGTTGGGGACACAAGAGACTTCTTGTATCGTGATTGCAGGGTTGCTTGAGAGGGATATCTTTGACCTCTTCCTCCCCGAGTTCGATAAACCTTGGGTGATCCACTTAAGGGAAACTTGCTGCTGTTCTACAAACCTCTGCTCTTGGAGGCCCAACACTGTCTACAAGAATAGAAGCACCCGTAGACATCAAGCACTTTTTCTGGCGCCGTTGCCGGGGAGGAAAGGTAAAAGGCACTCATACTCCGGTCCCAGGTAAAGCACTTTTCTGGCGCCGTTGTGTGTGTGCTCGAAGCTATTTCCTTTAGATCCTGCAATTGCATCTTTTTGTTTCTTGTTTACACTAGTTAGGCATAATGGAAAACAACAAAAATATGAGAGATCTTTATGAACTTTATCTTGAATTAGGACATGATGTGTTTGAAGAGAGAATTAAAAAACCCATGGAACTTTATATGCATGCTAATGGGAATGTTATTAATATGAATGCTTTGAACACTATTTTTGCTAATGCTATGGAAAATTCTAAGCTTGGGGAGGTCGGTTTTGATGAAAATGATCTCTTTAGCCCTCCGGGTATTGAGGAGAAAGTTTATGTTGATTATGATATGCCTCCCATATATGATGATTATAATGATAGTGGTATTTTGTTGCCACCTACTATGGAGGATAAAGCTTGTTATGATTATACTATGCCTCCTATATTTGATGATGAGAATAATAATGATAGCTACTTTGTTGAATTTGCTCCCACTACAACTAATAAAATTGATTATGCTTATGTGGAGAGTAATAATTTTATGCATGAGAATAAGAATGCTTTATGTGATAGTTATATTGTTGAGTTTGCTCATGATGCTACTGGATATTATTATGAGAGAGGAAAATATGGTTGTAGAAGTTTTCATGTTACTAAAACACCTCTCTATATGCTGAAATTTTTGAAGTTACACTTGTTTTATCTTTCTATGCTTGTTGCATTATGCTTCATGAATTTTTTTATTTACAAGATTCCTATGCATAGGAAGCATGTTAGGCTTAAATTTGTTTTGAATTTGCTTCTTGATGCTCTCTTTTGCTTCAACTACTATTTCTTGGAGTGCATCATTAAAACTGCTGAGCCCATCTTAATGGCTATAAAGAAAGCACTTCTTGGAAGATAACCCATGTGTTTATTTTACTACAGTACTTTTGTTTTATATTTGTGTCTTGGAAGTTGTTACTATTGTAGCAACCTCTCCTTATCTTTATTTTATTGCATTGTTGTGCCAAGTAAAGTCTTTGATAGTAAGGTTGATACTAGATTTGGATTACTGCGTAGAAACAGATTTCTTGCTGTCACGAATTTCGATATGCCTCTCTGTAGGTAACTCAGAAAAATCTGCCAATTTACGTGCGTGATCCTCAGATATGTACGCAACTTTCATTCAATTTGAGCATTTTCATCTGAGCAAGTCTGGTGCCTCTATAAAATTCTTCTTTACGGACTGTTCTGTTTTGACAGATTCTGCCTTTTATTTCGCATTGCCTCTTTCGCTGTGTTGGATGGATTTCTTTGTTCCATTAACTTTCAGCAGCTTTGTGCAATGTCCAGAAGTGTTAAGAATGATTGTGTCACCTCTGAATATTTGAATTTTTGATTATGCACTAACCCTCTAATGAGTTTGTTTTGAGTTTGGTGTGGAGGAAGTTTTCAAGGGTCAAGAGAGGAGGATGATATACTATGATCAAGAAGAGTGAAGAGTCTAAGCTTGGGGATGCCCCCGTGGTTCATCCCTGCATATTTCAAGAAGACTCAAGCATCTAAGCTTGGGGATGCCCAAGGCATCCCCTTCTTCATCGACAAATTATCAGGTTTCTTCTCTTGAAACTATATTTTTATTCGGTCACATCTTATGTGCTTTACTTGGAGCGTCTGTGTGCTTTTATTTTCGTTTTGTTATTTTCATTCTCTGAATAAATTCATGGTTGTGTGGGAGAGAGACACGCTCCGCTGTTGCTTATGAACACATGTGTTCTTAGCTTTATTCTTAATGTTCATGGCGAAGGTTGAAACTGCTTCGTTAATTGTTATATGGTTGGAAACAGAAAATGATGCATTTGGTAATTGGTATAATGTCTTGAATAATGTGATACTTGGCAATTGTTGTGCTCATATAGATCATGTTTAAGCTCTTGCATCATGTACTTTGTACCTATTAATGAAGAACTACATTGAGCTTGTTAAAATTTGGTTTGCATGATTGATCTCTAGAGTCTAGATATTTTCTGGTTGAGGTGTTTGAACAACAAGGAGACAATATAAAGTCTTATAATAGTTACAATATGTTCATATGTGAGCTTTGCTGCATTTTTTATACTTGAGTTTGCTTCAAACAACCTTGCTAGCCTAGCCTTGTATTGAGAGGGAATTCTTCTCGTGCATCCAAATCCTTGAGCCAACTACTATGCCATTTGTGTCCACCATACCTACCTACCACATGGTATTTCTCCGTCATTCCAAAGTATATTACTTGAGTGCTACCTTTAAAATTATATTCTTTGTCTTTACAATATATAGCTCATGGGACAAATAGCCTTAAAAACTATTGTGGTGAAGAATATGTACTTATGTGTCTTATTTCTTAATAAGTTGCTTGTTGAGCGGTAACCATGTTTCGGGGACGCCATCAACTTTTACCTTTGTTGAATATCATGTGAGTTTCTATGCATGTTCGTCTTGTCTGAAGTAAGGGCGATTTTCATGATCAAATGGTTTGAGTATGCATACTGTTAGAGAAGAACATTGGGCCGCTAACTAAAGTCATGATTCATGGTGGAAGTTTCAGTGTAGACAACTAATCCTCAATCTCTTATGAGAATTTTAATTGTTGTTGAATGCTTATGCATTAAAGAGGAGTCCATTATCCGTAGTCTATGTTGTCCCGGTATGGATGTCTAAGTTGAGAATAACCAAAAGCGAGAAATCCAATGCGAGCTTTCTCCTTAGACCTTTGTACAGGCGGCATAGAGGTACCCCTTTGTGACACTTGGTTGAAACATATGCTATGCAATGATAATCCATGTTAATCCAAGCTAATTAGGACAAGGTGCGAGCACTATTGGTATACTATGCATGAGGCTTGCAACTTATAGGATATCTTATACATAACACATATGCTTTATTACTACCGTTGACAAAATTGTTTCTTGTTTTCAAAATGAAAAGCTCTAGCACAAATATAGTAATCAATGCTTCCCTCTGCGAAGGGCCAATCTTCTACTTTATTGTTGAGTCAGTTTACCCATTCTTCCTATCCCAGAGGCAAACACTTCTATCAACTGTGTGCATTGATTCTTAAATGTTTACCTATTGCACTTGTTATATTGCTTTGTGTTGACAATTATCCATGAGATAAATATGTTGAAGTTGAAAGCAACCGCTGAAACTTATATCTTCCTTTGTGTTGCTTCAATACCTTTACTTTGAATTTATTGCTTTATGAGTAACTCTTATGCAAGTCTTATTGATGCTTGTCTTGAAAGTATTATTCATAAAAAGTCTTTGCTATATGATTCATTTGTTTACTCATTATCTTCACCATTGCTTTGAATCGCTGCATTCATCTCATATGCTTTACAATAGTATTGATCAAGATTATGATAGCATGTCACTTCAGAAATTATCTTTGTTATCGTTTACCTACTCGAGGGCGAGTAGGAACTAAGCTTGGGGATGCTTGATACGTCCCAAACGTATCTATAATTTCTTATGTTCCATGCTACTTTTATGATGATACTTACATGTTTTATACATACTTTACATCGTTTTGATGCGTTTTTCGGAACTAACCTATTGACGAGATGCCGAAGGGCCAGTTGCTGTTTTCTGATGTTTTTGGTTTCAGAAATCCTAGTAAGGAAATATTCTCGGAATCGGACGAAATCAATGCCCAACATCCTATTTTTCCACGAAGCTTCCAGAACACCCGAGAGCCAGCAGAGGAGGGCCACGGGGCCACCGGATGACGAGGTGGCGCGGCCGGGGCCTGGGCCGCGCCCCTATTGTGTCACCGCCTCGTCAGCCCTCCGACTCCGCCTCTTCGCCTATTTAAGCCTCCTCGACCTAAAACCTCGATACGGAAAAGCCACGGTACGAGAAACCTTCCAGAGCCGCCGCCATCGCGAAGCCAAGATCTGGGGGACAGGAGTCTCTATTCCGGCACGCCGCCGGGACGGGGAAGTGCCCCCGGAAGGCATCTCCATCGACACCACCGCCATCTTCATCAACGATGTTGTCTCCCATGAGGAGGGAGTAGTTCTCCATCGAGGCTAAGGGCTGTACCGGTAGCTATGTGGTTAATCTCTCTCCTATGTACTTCAATACAATGATCTCATGAGCTGCCTTACATGATTGAGATTCATATGAGTTTTGTATCACTATTCCTCTATGTGTTACTCTAGTGATGTTATTAAAGTACTCTATTCCTCCTCCACGTGTGTAAAGGTGACAGTGTGTGCACCGTGTGAGTACTTGGCGTAGGCTATGATTGTAATCTCTTGTTGATTATGAAGTTAATTATTGCTATGATAGTATTGATGTGATCTATTCCTCCTTCATAGTGTGATGGTGACAGTGTGCATGCTATGTTAGTACTTGGTGTAATTGCGTTGGTCTATCATGCACTCTAAGGTTATTTAAATATGAAAATTGAATGTTGTGGAGCTTGTTAACTCCGGCATTGAGGTGCTCTTGTAGCCCTACGCAATTAGTGGTGTTCATCATCCAACAAAAGAGTGTAGAGTGGTTTTATTATGTGATCAATGTTGAGAGTGTCCACTAGTGAAAGTATGATCCCTAGGCCTTGTTTCCAAACATCGAATCTCCGTTTACTTACATCGTTCGTTGCATGTTTACTCGCTGCCATATTTTATTCAGATTGCTATTACCACTCATATACATCCATACTACTTGTATTTCACTATCTCTTTGCCGAACTAGTGCACCTATACATCTTACAAGTGTATTAGGTGTGTTGGGGACACAAGAGACTTCTTGTATTGTGATTGCAGGGTTGCTTGAGAGGGATATCTTTGACCTCTTCCTCCCTGAGTTCGATAAACCTTGGGTGATCCACTTAAGGGAAACTTGCTGCTGTTCTACAAACCTCTGCTCTTGGAGGCCCAACACTGTCTACAAGAATAGAAGCACCCGTAGACATCAATCTCCCACGCCAATGGTATCTACTCACACATGAGAGGAGAATAACATAACGTTATCATAACAAAGTAAATGGAGTTCATCTCGATATTACCGTAGCAAGCGACAATAGTTGAAGATCAAATCAAATACAAACAAAGATGGGATAGAGGTTTCAATCCCTAATCTTACAAGTATGAATCTATCTCTCTCACTACAAGTGGGGTGTGATAGATGAGGTGGTGATCTCGATGAGATTGATCTTCGGTGGAGTCAAGGATGGTCTTCTCCTTCTAAGATCATATCTCTTCTATTCTAGGTCAAATGGTGGTTGTTGCCTTGTGTTTCACGTATGGTGTATGGGTGCCCGCTAAAGTCCCCGCATCGCTAGTATGAAATTGGCCTCTAAAGGAAATGTCTTTATTTCGTTGAAATCAGCTCATAAATGTCCTCGGATCCTCCAGAAATGACGGTTTCCTAAAATACATAATTCAAAAGCAAGGTTTCGCCTAGATTGCGATATTAACATTAGTTGAAACACAAAAGCCAGTAAAAACCCAATGAAACCAAGAGATAAGTGGTGGAAAATCCATAGTAAAAAGCGTCGAAATTTGGAGCTATCATTAGGGCAAGGAGGTCCTGGCTCTCCACCTGCATGAAGAAGGTAGGAAGCATTTCTTTGGGACTGTGCCCCAGTTGAGCAGGACACCCAGCGTGAACCGTAGGCTCGTTGACCTGGCAGTAGGCATCCATGAAGCCTTTATTGGGGCCCCGAAGCTACACCCGAACGGCAATATCGCGTGCCTCCCCTATCGGCCCCTTCGGGAAGGTTTCCAGGAAGGCCCAATTCTGCAGATGCCATCCAAATGAGAAGATTGAGCTATACTGAATCATTGCCATGGTCTCCAATGGCATGCTTGTCATTGCCATGCCGATGCACATTGGCAATGACAAGCTCATCATCAGCATCCCAATGACAAGCTCTTCATCAGCATGGCAATGGCAAGCTCTTCATCAGTGATGGTGCTCCGATGATGGCAGTGGTGGAAGCGGTTGGGAAACCCCAAGAGGAAGGTGTGATGAGCACATCAGCAAGTTTTCCCTCAGTACGAAACCAAGGTTTAATCGACCAGTAGGAGAAAGGCGTGACTTCTGAAGGTATTGTTGGCTGACTAGTGGCAGGGCGCACTACCGGCATCAACAACAACGTGGAACATGCACACAACACAACCGAAGTACTTTGTCCCAACTTACAGTGAGGTTGTCAATCTCACCGGTTCGCTGAAACACAAAGGATTAGGCGTATCGAATGAAAAGAGATGTTTGCAGAAAGTAAACAGAACATGATTGCGGTTGAATTTATCAGTAAAGGAAATAAGACCGGGGTCCACAGTTCACTAGAGGTGTCTCTCCATAAAGAAATAGCATGTTGGGTGAACAAACAACAACTGGGCAATTGATAGAATATTGATCAATACATGACAAGATGATTACTATGAGAATTGATATGGGCACTACAACATAATACATAGATCGTAATCCAACTGCGTCTATGACTAATAATCCACCTTCAGGTTAGCGTCCGCACCTCTTTCAGTATAAAGTTGCAAGCAACAGACTATCGCATTAAGCAATGTGTGTAAAGTAAACAATAGAATTACCCTTAGATAAAACATTGTTGTTTTCTCCCTAGTAGCAACAACACATCTACAATCTTAGAAGTTATAAAGTCACTCTCCTAGAAAACCAGAGGCATGAACCTATTATCGAGATAAAAATACCCCCTATTGGAGTCACAAGTGTCCACTTGGCCAGAGTTTCTACTACCAACGGAGAGCATGCAAGATCAAAAATAACATATGACATGAATATATAATCAATCTCAACATAGTATACAATATTCATCGGATCCCAGCAAACCAAATATATAGGATTACATAAAGATGATCTTGATCATGTAGGGCAGCTCACAAGATCGATACATGAAGCACAAAGTGGAGAAGATAGCCATCTAGCTACTGCTATGGACCAATAGTCCAGGGAGGAACTACTCACGCATCACCTTGGAGGCGGGCATGGTGATGTAGATGCCTCCGGAGATGATTTCCCCCTCCGGCAGGGTGCCGGGAAGAGCTTCAGAACCCCCCCGAGATGGGTTCTACGATGGAGGCCGCGACGGAACTGTTCGTGGATGGAGGCTCGCGTATCGAGAGTTTTCCTGAGAAGATGTATAAATAGGTGGAGGATTTAGGTCGGTGGGCTCCTGGTGGGCCCAGACCTACCCTAGGCGCGGGCCAGGTCCAGGCCGTGCCTAGGGGTGGTCTGGCCGACCTGCTGCGCCTCTTCGACCCCCCTTTGGACTTCGTCTTTGTTTCGGTAAAATATTAACTTCAGCTTTTGTTTCGTCCAATTCCGAGAATATTTCCTATACAACTTTTCTGAAATACAAAAATAGCAGAAAACATGGAACTGGCATTGTGACATCTTGTTAATTGGTTAGTGCCGTAAATCATGTAAAAGTGCAACGAAGTGTAAACAATACATATATGAATTGGTGTAAAACAAGCATAGAGCATCAAAAATTATAGATACGTTTGAGACGTATCAAGCATCCCCAAGCTTAACTCCTGCTCGTCCTCGAGTAGGTAAGTGATAACAAAAATAATTTTTGAGGTGACATGAAGCCAACACAATCTTGATCAAGCATGTAAAGCATTGTGAGCTGGGATCTAAGTACTATAACATAGGCATGACAGATGCAATTCAATAGAACTTAGCGGCTATGTTATAACATGAAGAGTAACTCAAACAAAGGATCATGAATAATAGTGAATTGAAAGCAACTGTGTTTATGATCATAGAGTAAACATAATAAAGTGGTACTCAACATGTTCTTATGGAATAGCAAAACATAAATGCAAGGACACCTTCAAAGTTCAGAGGGTGACTAGATACAAGTAATTTAAGAACAAGCAATAGTCAATCATGAATAAATCAATAATAATTTTGGGACTATGCACATTACACTAAGAATGACAACTATGCTCTCTTAATCGGTGCATAAAGTAGAAGATGAAGACTCAACATAAAAGTAAAAGAGAGACTCTTTGCAGAGTAAGCAAGATAAACAAGTTTTATAAACCTTCCAAAAAATATGGTACTTAATAGCTTTGAGCTCTCGTTGCCCCTATCATAAGCATCTTGAATGGTTAAAGTTAATGTGAGTCAAAAAATGAGCTTAATGCTTGCAAATCACAAGTTGAAAATCTCATGCCCCTTGAATGCGAGTACCTAAACCTCATGCTACTCAATGTAGGTCCCAAATAAGTTCTTGTCATTGTAAGTATATGTGTATCATTGAGAACTGCCAACGGGGTATCTCTTGCCCGATGATATGGAGGTACTCATGCGGAGCAATCCCATGCCAAAATACAAGACAAACAGACAGTGAGCACCTCATCAATTTTTTATTTACTATGAGACTATAGCTTTTTATTGCAAATGCTTCATAGAATGCTCACTATGGCTTAGCTCTAAATTTCCACCATGAATGATGCATGTCTTAGATTAGCGGCCCAGGCGTTTCCCTAACCCATACACAAACTCCATGGACTTATAAGTTTCCATTTTATTTTGCACCGCTAGGCATCCATAAACAAAAGAACATGACATCAATTGAATATAAGTGCAATGTCAAAAGTGTTCCCCATGAAAGCATGGTTCTACTAACTCCCAGCTCGCAATTTCCAAACACATAAACTTCATAATATAGGCACAATGATCAAATTTATTGAGTGCAAGAAAGTAAATGTGCCATCAAGTTCGTGAGAGCTTTACTGACTAATTTTCTCAAGATTTAATTTGGAAGATAAAAAACATGATAGAAATAATGCTACTAGGTAGATATGATGAACACAATTGGCAAACTTTGTTTCATGGTGGTTGGATACACGAGTAGTGATCATACTCAGCACATGCGAAGGCTATCAAAAGACTGGGAGCGACCAACTAGGAGAGCAATAATAGCCATAATCATGCATAGCCGCAAAACATTACCAATCAAAGCATAAAGTGATATTACAAGTCAAAAACTAAATGATCATAGAGAATTTAGTTGACTGGTTATAGTCATAACATGGTGTAAGCATGCGCCAAGTCAACCCAATAAAGCATCAAAGGAGAATACCACAATATTATGCTTTTATGATAGAAACAACACATGATTCTTTCAATGACACATTATGCACTCTCAGACATTTGAAACAAGTTATGCTACAACAATAAATACTAAGCATATTACAAGAATAACATCCAACATTACATGCCAAAGTCTATGCCACAGTCTAGACAAGCTTCCTTTTGCATCACTATAGTCATGAAATATTTTACTTGTATCCAACACCAATCAACTTATTTGAAATAACTCTTAGATATGAAATTCATTATGGATCAGAGAGATAATCATACACAAATAAAGAATACTAATGAGCTCTGAAAAAATTTCAAGTGAAAGAACAAGAGCTAAACGCAGTACCAGAAAACTAGAACACTCGCAGAACAATAACAACGAAAACTAGAGCGTTCTATGCAATTAAAAAGGAGCGGGTCTTTCTCCAAAACAAATGTGCCGGGATCCAACATATGCTACAGAAAACAAAACAAAATTAGACTAAAAAAAATACGCTCCAAGAACAACACATGGCGTATGAAGCAATAAAAATATAGCGCATAGAGAGATGACCTGTTGCTTTATTGATGAAGAGGAGATGCCTTGGACATCCCCAAGCTTTGATGCTTGTACCACTTGAATATGTATTGGGGCGTAGGGGCATCCCCAAACTTGAGATTTTGTTCATTCTTCATCTCATCACATCATTGTTCTTTCCCTACAGTTGAAAACTTCCTTCATACAAAAACTTCACACAATTCTTCATTAGCAGCATTAGTATAATCAAAATAAACAAACCCACTTGTGTTCAGTACTAACATATATCAAACATCTATTAAAGCATAATCAATTGTAGAAACCTTTCAAAAGTATCTTTGATCAAAAGAACTAAAAAAGAAAGAGATTTAAAAGACAATTGCAAATAGTGTAGAAATCTGTCAAAACAGAACAACAGGTAAAGATCGATTTTTTTTTGAAAATCCTATGTAGCTTATCTGGAAAAGTGGTAAACTAATGAAAGTTATATAATAACCTGGGTCATATGGATAAAAAAATAACAGCTCAAAATTCCGCTCTGGCTATTTGTACGAATTTTTATGGTAACAACACAGAATCTGTTTTCAGGACAGCACCCCAAACATTACTTTCTTCCTATTAGAGACTATTCTTGGCACGAAAACGAAATAAAAAATGATAAGGAGAGGTAATTAAAGTAGTAATAACTTCCAAGACTCAACAAAAAGAAAAAAAATACTGTAAATAAAATTGGATTATCTCCCAAGAGTGCTTTTCTTCAACGCCTTTCATGTAGGCGCAGTAATTTGAGAAGATGCTCATATAAGAAATATGAATTGAAGTAAAAGGGAGCATCAAGGAGAAAATATGAAATACATTTAAGCCTAACCCACTTCCTATGCATAGGAATCTTGTACACAAATAAATCCACAAAGAACAAAGTGACAAGCATAGGAAGACAAAACAAGAGTAAATTCAAAACGTTAAGCATATAGAGAGGTGTTTTAGTGCCATGAAAACTTCTACAACCATATTTTACTCTCTCATAATAATTTTCAGTAGCATCTGAATAAACTCAACAATATAACTATCACATAAAACATTCTTATCATGAGCCACACGAATAAAATAATTATTACTCTCCACATAAGCATATTCATTCTTACTAATTGTAGTGGGAGAAGATTCAACAAAATAGCTATCATTATTATTATCATCACCATAATCATGAGATATATGAGACATATTGTAATAATAATTAATTTTCTCCTCAATAGTAGGTGGACTGAAAATATCATATTCATCTTTGTAATCATCATAGCTAATTTTCTCCTCTAAAGCGGGGGGAAGTAAAAAAGATCATTTTCATGAAAACTAGCTTCCCCAAGCTTAGACTTTTCCATAGCATTAGCAATAATGGTGTTCAAAAAGTTCGTACTAATAACATTGCCATTAGCATGCAAATAAAGTTTCATAGGTTTCTTAATTTTATCTTTGAACACTTCATGTCCCAACTAAAGAAAAATACTATAAAGCTCTCTAATTTTTTTGTTGTTTTTCATTAAGCCTAACTAGTGAAAAACAAGAAACATCAACATGGAAAGTAAGCATGAATAAACTAAGCAACAGAAATAATAGCTATAATAGAAACTAATTTTTTGTGTTTTTGATGTAAAGAAGCAAACAAGACAAAATAAAGTAAACTAAGCAAAACAATAACAAAGTAAAGAGATTGGAGATGAGAGACTCTATTGCTGTCAGAAACCCACCGGCGAGCAGCGACGGGCAATACCGTAGAGCCGGGAGGCTCCCAGGACTGCGGTGGACCCTGGTCCCTCGGGCAACGGCCCGCAATGCCTTCTGGCACACGTCCTGGCGTTTGCGAGGGCGTGCCACCTGACCTATACCTGGTCAGGAAGGTGATGGATTGCTTCAACTAGTTTCCTGCATGGCAAACACGTAAACATTAAATACGAGCCCCGATCGGCTCTTAGGTTGCCCTGTGGATCGGCTCAAAGAGCCGATTGCCCCATGGTTCATGTTAGATTTATAATGACATGGGGATCATGATTTATCGATATCAAGATAAACTAATCTACGATAGTCTAGGGTTTTCACCGCATAACCGGAACATCCTACACGTAGTTGAGCCTAGCAGATACGTAAGATGATGGAAAACCAGCCCTAAAGAGGCCTAAAAACCAACATGAAGTTGATCCCCGGAACAATCCCTTTAGGGCTTAATAAACCACACCTTACACACTACCGGATCGTTCAACCCGTTTGTAAGGCCTAACCATGCAGATATCAAACTAATCCTTGTAGAACAAGGAACAACTATAATAGATCGGATCTACTAGACAAAGATAAAGCAAGATGCTGCCCTTACACCTAAGATAGGTGTAAGGGCAGCTAGATATCAAGGGGTGGCGTAGCTGAGCAAGTACATCGTGAAAGCATCGACATCAGCCCCAAAACATCTACGATAAGGGTGTTGCTCGCCATCAAAAAGGCTTCAGCACGAGCAACACCAATGACGAATAACCGATATCGCCTAGATCGCAAGATGCGATCTAGGCAGCATGTTGCTTACCCGGGAGAAACCCTCGAAACAAGGGGTGGCGATGCGCCTAGATTGATTTGTTGTGAACGTGATCGTCCTCTTTCTCAATAACCCTAGATACATATTTATAGTCCGTAGACTTTCTAACTTGGGAATAAACCCAATTGTGTACGAGCTAAACTCTATCTCTTAATTCTAAACCTATCATAATATACAGATACACGTGCAATCTTGCCCAATTTATCGCACAAGGCCGGTTCAGAGACACTTCATATACATGTCTTCTAAGCCCATCTTCGGTCACGGCCCACCTCCTGCTCTGGCTGAATTCTAGCGGTAACACATCCCCCTGGTTTTGGCAATGATAATTTCAAAACCACTCTGTTTTTTCTTCGTAGGGTCACGTCGTGGCAGAGCAGAACCGTCGCAGTATCCCTCATCATGATGCATTGCCTTCTCAACTTCTCTGCACGATTTGACAGTTCTTTGGCACCACTTCCTCGGAAACCGCTGTAACATTAACTCTCCACTATATCCCTTTATTTAACCGCGCCGAGCAGTTCGCCTCTTCATCCTCTTGCTCCGTACTAGCCATCGGCAAAAAAAACCCTTCCTCTGTAGCCATGTCTTCCTCCGCCTCCTCCTCCTCTGCCTCATCAGGCCTCTCCTCCTTGTCTTCTTCCTCCCGTGAGCCCACACCGGAGTGGGACTCGCTGGCGGCGTATGACCTCCGCGCCCCGGAAAAGTAGGACCTCGAGGACCATGATTCCTCCGTCTGGTCCGAGGACGACAAGTCCTTGACCGACGGAGAAGATGACTTCCAGTTCCTCGTCGACGGGGAGCTGGAGGCGGAGAGCGAGGACGACAGCTTCTCGTGGGATGACTACACCTCCTCCGAAGAGGAGGAGGAAGAGGAGGACGACGACTCCTCCGACGAATACCCGCCGGCGAAGCGCTTCCGCGCCGGGTCGGATGACGACGACAACGACGACGACGAGGAGGAAGAGGCCCCCGTAGAGGGCTACGGGAGCAGCGACGACGAGCCCACCAGCAGCAGTGCCGGCGGCAGCGACGACGACGTCGACGAGGGCAGCGACGGCCCTTAGATTAGGGACTACTAGTATAGGACTAGTAGTAGTAGTAATCGGCTTTTGTTCTTTCTTCCTCGAGCAATCGGCTCTTCTCTGTAAAAGCTCCTTTTATTAATGAAGAAAATATTTCCAAGCCGATTTTACTTCCTTACCAATTTTGCCGATTGTCAACGCAAGTCAACGCGCCAAGAGCCGATGGCAGCGCATCGGCCTTTGCCATAAAACGCGAGTAAGGGCCAACTCAGTTGCCTATTCAAACGGTAACCTGTACTTATCTGAAAGAGCAACACTCAGATCCCCAAATCGCCGCTCGAACAGATCCAACTCACGGCCACGCGAACCTCGGATCTCAATCGCGCAGGCTCAACTCCGCAGCGAATCCAATGGCGGAATCATCCAACGCCAACGCTACGGTCTCCGGCCTGAAGGTAATCCTCAACCGCTCCTCGCTGTCCGAACATAGTGCTAGAATTAACAACAAACATCTGAATTAATGCTTCATCCCGTCATTAATTTCTAGGTATCGAACATTCTACTCGCCACATCCTTCTCTTCCAAATTCTCTCTGTCTTGGCCCTCGTTCTACCGAGAGTCCTGCCCATTTGATTTCATGCGAGGCCAATAGAATTCCCTTCGTGAACCAAAATTTAGATCTGACTTCTTGGGCCGACTGCTTACGAGCCTGGCCTAATCCTCGTGAAGATTGGGTTTCATGGTACAATAGAATCTCCAAAACTCACCAAGCCACCTGGGAAACCGCAGGAATAGCCGATGCTTTAGCTTTATCACTGTCTCCCCTTGAGAAACATGAAAACCTTCTGAAAACCATCGGCTACTTTTGGTCTGATGCTTTGAATTGCTTCATGTTTGGTCATGGCCCCATGACACCAACCTTACTAGATGTGGCCATGATCACTGGTTTAGACATTGCATCCCCAAGCCCATCTGCCTTCAGGCTGCCAAAGGTCCCTTTCACGCTTTCTTCCAAAACAGAGTGCACAAACTGGGGTGCTTACCTTCGGCGCCACATGAAAAACAAAGGCCCTGTAACAGAGAAAGAACACACGGCCTTCCTGAATTTCTGGTTGGAACACTTCATATTCTGTGGTCCTTCACTTGCTCCAACCAAGAATTACCTTTCCTTGGCCTATGAACTTGCCAAAGGCACTCAACTTGGCATTGGCAAACTGTTTCTTGGAGAGGTCTATAGATATCTCCAGCTAATGTCTGTTAAACTGTTCTCCCAAAAGACAGTCAAAACAGGAGGTCCCTGGTGGTTTATTCAGCTATGGGCTCAGCTGTACTTCCAAAACCGAGACCCCAAACTTTCCACCTTTGGCTACTTACACCTTCCCGAGATACTAATGGGAAGCGAGATCCGATGCACTAGCTACGGCCAAGCTCTATATAGCCTTCCGGGCAGCAAAGCCGACCCTCAAGGGAGCATCGAGTGGTTCAGAACTTTCTACCAAGGCCTGGACAATCCTCTCTTATTTCCTTATACGGAGTCCGAGAATTTTGAAAATCCGGTCTCCTTCGAGGCTAGATAGTTTTGCCGATGACGCCGGACACTCGGCAATTGTATTCCATCATGATCCGTCCCTGCTTCCTTCCGAGTTGGCATGAGCACCTCAAACAGGATCATCAAACCTGGTTATGAGTCTTATCGGCCGGTCGTAGCAGCCCGGCAACTTGGTCTTGGACAGGTATCTCCCCATTTCTTTCCGCACCACCCGACGAGAGCAGAGCTGAGCTACCTGATGTCACCAGTCAGAGGTGTTATTCCTTCTTTGACGCTCTAGCCATCCCAATTCCTCACAACCTCTCTTTCACCTCATCAACCGATGGTTTTGAGACCTGGTGGTCCATGTGGAAGACTCATGCCTTCAGGAGAGCTCTGGGACCGTTGATGAAACAACTTGATGCTGACTATGATATCCCTGCAGAACAGGTACCACTACTCCCAAATTATGTTGCAGTAGCTTACAATGATTCCTTTTTATAATCCTGCTTTGTCTCCTTGCAGCAGCAAGACGGTCCAGAACCTGTAGATGATGACGGCTCCCCTTTCAGATTCCTCCCACTAGCTCCGGTGGTCCTCTACTGCAAGAACTCACCACCTTTGAAAAAGGTTGTGATGCAGAGCCAGCCGATGACGCCAAAATCGGCTTCCAAGAGCAGAGTATCGTCTGGGCCAGCTGCCCCCGAGCCTCAACCAAGGCGAGAACAGCAGTAAGGAAAGTAGCTGCCTGGAAGACCTTGAAGCGCCAAAGTCCTACTCCAGCCCAAGAAAGTTTGCACGTAAGCTGATCCATGCCTTAGCTGATTTCATCCATCCTTCTAGCCTTCTGTAACCTGCTTGTATTTCTTTTACAGGCGTCTACTGAGGAAAACTCCAGCGAAGAGACACAGTCCAGCCGAAAGGACTCGAGCTCGGGCGACTCTGGGAATACTACCACGCAGAGCCAGCCAGACTTGCCACCGTCGGCTTCCAAGAAAAGGTCAGCTCCTGAACCTGCTGCTTCCCAAGCTCCTAACAAAGCAGGGGAGGGTAGTCTACGCACAAAGAGCCGATGCATCAAGAGAGCTCGCAAGGATCCGCAAGCCTCCTCATTAAACCAAGAGATTTCGAATGTAAATACCCTCCATACTCTTCTTGGCTCATATTTCATGCTAACCCATTGCTGTTCTCATCGGCTAACCACTTCCTTCGCAGACTGACGACACCTCTAGTGGGGAGGTCGAGGAGGTACCAATGCCATCCGCCACCCTGGACCTAGCAACTTCCAAAAGTGTAGCTGACAAGGTGGCCAACTTGGCCAAGCCCACAGCAGAAGCACAAGAGCCGATCACCTCTTCATCGGCTGTTCCTCTGGTCTTAGGAGAGGTACAATCCTTTCCCTTAGCTCTACCCTTCTCTTTTGCCGCCTCCAGACGTTATTCTTGTTGTTTGTCAGGGTTATGACCTCTCAAGTCTGTTAACGTTCGACCCTGAATCCATCGAGCCAGCTCCTTCTGAAGCAAGTAAGGAGTCAGGCCCAGTGCTACCCATGGTCAACTCCAGCATCTCAAGGCCCTGCTCTCCTCCTCGTTTGAGGCATTGGTTGAAGACCCTGACGAAGTGAAGAGCATTCTTGAAGACATCCAGCCTCACCTCCCGGTGACGTTGCAGGTGAAACTACGGCCGGTTGTGACTCCGTCCGCCTACGGGTCAAGGGTGAAATCGGCTCGTCAGAGAATCGACCTACGCCGCGCTCAGCTCCCGTTGAAAGCCAGTATAGCAGACAAGTGCCAGCGGCTTAATGAGAAGAAGGCAGCTCTGGACGCCAAAACTGACACCTCTGTCAGCACTGCTGAGCTTGAGACCCTGCGAAAGGAGTTGGAGGACCTTGAAGAAAAGGTCCGGGCAACCAAATAACTCATCCAAGATAAGGAAGCTCTTATTGCCCACTCCCACGAGGAAGCAGAAGGCCTCAAAACTGAACCGAAAACCGATCTGGCCGAGATACATGCCCTGAACAAGCAGCTGGTGGCAGGCAAGGATGAAGATGATGAGGCCGAAATCGCCGAGGTGGATCGTGTTCGTGCTGACGCCCTTCATGCCCTTGAGGTGTTTCTTCAGTAGAGCCTCTCTGTGTAATCTGTTAACTGCATCGTTGAGCTTGTACCTGTTATCACCAGAATTTGACCGAGTCAGAGGTGGGCCGCGATCAAGATGGACGTGAAGAAATATATATAGAAGGAATACGTGAATCGGCCTTTTATACCAAGTTGGGCTTGATTGCCCGTGTATCTGTAACATATTAGATCGCATCTTAGTTTAGAAGTTAGAATTTATCTCGTGCACGGTTTGGTGCACGCCCACATTAGAAAGTCCCCTGGACTATAAATATGTATCTAGGGTTTATGGAATAAACAACAACCAACGTTCAACCACAAACAAATCTCGGCGCATCGCCAACTCCTTCGTCTCGAGGGTTTCTACCGGTAAGCGTCATGCTCGCCTAGATCGCATCTTGCGATCTAGGCAGCACAAGCCTCGCCTACGTTGTTCATGCGTTGCTCGTATCGAAGCCTTTTTGATGGCGAGCAACGTAGTTATCTTAGACATGTTAGGGTTAGCATTGTTCTTCATGCTGCATGCTTTCGTAGTGCAACCCTTGCATGTCTAGCCGCCCTTACACCTATCTTAGGTGTAGGGGCGGCACCCCGCTTGATCATAGTTTAGTAGATCTGATTCGTTACGATTGCATCCTTGTTCTACAGGGATTAGTTTAATATCCGCAATAGTTAGGCCTTACAAAGGGGGGGAGGATCCAGCGGCACGTAGGGTGTCGTTCGTTGGCCCTAAGCAGGATGTTCCGAGGATCAACCTCGTGTTGGTTTTTAGGCCTTGTTTAGGATCGGCTTACGATCACCGTCCGTGGCCGCGAGGCCCAACTCTGGAGTAGGATGATCCGATTATGCGGTGAAAACCCCACATCGTCGTAGATCTCATTAGCTTTACCTTGATCAAGCGGGACCACCATATATTCGGACACCTCGTCCGAATCATGGGTGGATCGGCTCTTTGAGCCGATTCACGGGATAACCCGAGAGCCGATCGAGGCTCGTATTTAACGTTTACGTGTGTGCCCTGTAGGAAACTAAGCGAGGCATCATCCACACCTTCCCGACCGGTATAGGTCAGGTGGCACGCCCTTGTGATAAACATCGGTGCGTGCGACCGGGAGGCTTTGCGGGCCGTCGCTCGAGAGGACTAGGGCCAGCCGCAGCCCTAGTTGTTCCCGGCTCTACGGTGTTGCCCGTCTCCGCCCGCCGGTGGGTTTACGACGTCAACACATTCGGCACGCCCGGTGGGACAGTCGACGACATCCACGACATCGCCATCTACATCCGAGATGGCGGAAGATACTCCGGTCACATACGCGGATCTGCCTGATGAGCTCAAGAAGAAGCATGACGAGATCAAGGCAACCCTCGAAGCCGAACTCATCGGCTCCTTCCCCCGAACCCGCTCCCATGGCGTCAGGTGGAAGGGTTTCACACCTGAAGGCGCGCTCGATGGAGTAGACCTGTCCGCTCCGTCAGAAGAACGCACCAGGTCGCTGCGGCAGGAGATCAACTACATGGTGGCTCATTCGCCGCACCGCCACTCGAGAGCCTCGGTGAACACCTTGGAGCGTGTCGCTCGCGCGTCGTCCAGGAAATCATGAGTCACCGGTACTCCCCGTCGGGACCGGCTCGGGGACTTTCAAAGGAGAGATGCCGCTCCGGCCCCAGCCCGTTCGCATGGGTAGCACCGGAACTGCCGAACTCATCGGCATACGTCGTCTACAAGATTGGTGGTGATCCTAGTGACTACCAATTCCTGCCCGAGCCACCTAAGGAGGTCCCGCACGGATACGCGTGCGCATACGTGCCGGACGGCAACGCCCGGGCACTCTCGAACCAGGCTGCAATAACGGCGGCCTCCGGAACGGCGGGAGGAACGTCGAGAGCCGATCTCGAGAAGCGGTCGTGGGCGGCTAAGTACGCCGCCCCGACAAACCTCCAAAGCCCGGCTCCTGCAGTTGGCTTAGAACCGAGAAAAACAAGCATGGCTGGTTAAGTATGCCACCCGGCGAATCTTCGGGGTTCGACACCTTCGGCCATCACAGCAGATCAGATTTGTACAATTCGAAAGATCGATTCGGTATGATGCCGAAAAGGAAGGCGTTCGGCTACACCAAGCCGTACCCCAACAGCTACGAACTGATCCCGCTGCCACCCAAATATCGGCTCCCAGACTTCACAAAGTTCAGTGGGTCGGAGGGATCCAGCTCCATCGAGCATGTGAGCCGATATTTGGCACGAGTGGGCACGATCTCGGCGTCGGATGAGTTGCGCGTGAGGTTCTTCTCACGGTCCCTCACAGGATCGGCTTTCGGGTGGTACACATCGCTACCACCGAATTCCATCCAAACTTGGAAGCGATTGGAAGAGCGAGTTCCATGAGCGAGTATCATTCGAAGCTTCCGAGTCTAGCATTGCCGATCTAGCACGGCCTACGTCGAAGCGCGGAGAAACCGTGACGAGAATACATCCGAGCGTTTCGAGAATCTTAGGAACCGATGCTATTCGGTTCGTATAACTGAAAAGGAAGCGGTCGAGTTGGCGATAGCGAGGCCTTGCAACACGGCTCAAGGACATGGCCTCCCAAGCAGATTATCCCTCGCCGGCGCACGTGGTTCGAAACTTTCAGCATATGAACAGCGCCACCCGGACCTGTACCAAGACAAGTTCAAGCGTGCGGTAGCCCTGGTCGATGCGGAGGAAGACGAAGTTCCTGCGGGAGACCAAGAAGTAGCGATGGGCTGAGTGGACTCGGGGAGGAAACCCCGTGTCCCGCAAATGGGTAAAGCCACCGAGGCCCGCCCGGGGATTTGATTTTGACGTAACCAAGACCGAGCAAATCTTCGACCTCCTACTCAAGGAAAAGCAGTTGAAGATACCCGAAGGTCTCAAATTCCCCACGGCGCAAGAGCTGAATGGAAAGCCATACCGCAAATGGCATAACTCGCTCTCCCACGCCACCAACGACCGCAGGGTGTGGCGTCGGCACATCCAAGCGGCGATAGAAAACGGACGGTTGATTTTCAACCAATACGCCATGAAGGTCGACACACACCCCTTTCCCGCCGTAAACATGGTGGAGTATGCTTGCCATGCGGGGTGCCGGCCGGGTTTCCGTGCAATATCAACATGGTAGATCTTGGGCACCACGCCGGCAAAGATGGAGATGAGGGCAGCTGCTCTCATAGCAAAGAAACAGAGGAAGCCGCTCCACGCGATCGGCTCCGCCAAGACGGCAAGCGCTACGTAACGAGAGGGAGAAGTGAAGAACATAAGATATCGGCGACCTCTCTCGATCACCTCCTCAACAAGTACGTGAGTCGATACGACCAACGCCGACGGTCTAGCAATGATGATGAAAGAGATCGTCTGGCTAGAGAAGCCAGAAGACATCGTCGGCATAATCGCGATGAGGAGGAGCACGAGCGTTGTGCCAAGGGAAAGGCAAGGGAGCAAGACGACGAGGACGAGCACCGGGATTGTCCCTTATTCGAGCACTCGCTGGGATTCGGGAATGAGCCGATTGCCAACAATCGGCAATTGCCCGAATGCAACCGGAAGAAGAAGGAGGCGGCCAACGTGTCCGTGTTCGAGCGCTTAGGACCTCTCCCGCCACGCAGCAAACGAGCTGAGTCCCCTCGGTCGGAAGATCTCGAAGATTCGGAAGACGAGGGAGAAGAAGAAGACAGTACCACCGGCCAAGGTGGTGCCCCGACGGACTCGGCCGTTCCCGAAACGCAGGGTTCAACGATTGCGCGGCCCGGAAGAAGCCGAGAGGTTATACTTGCATACTTTGAGGAAGGCAAGGCCTGATCTGGCTGCAAAGGTTCAGCGAACCCTGGATGAAGAGGGTCGTCCACGGAAAATGGAGTGGCGCCCCAAGCAAAGGAAAGCCGATGACGAAACATCGGCTAGCACAAACATGGTGCTCGTTCTTCCGACGAAGTTTAGTGCTCCACGATTACACGATGCACTCAAGGTGGACAACAGCAAGCGCACCAACATGATAAAGTCAGAGATTGGGCTGGTTCTGTCTACCGGCCTGGACGAGTAACAAGAACACGTTAATGAGCAAACATGGCGAGGCTGATCCTTGTGATCGGCCCCAAAAATTTATGAAGGGACTTACAAAACCTTCACCGAGCAAGCAACGTGGAGGCCGATTCCAGCAATCGGCCAAAATTATCCTCACCCACCATTCTGCCTGGGTTCAACATGTTATCCAACGGAGCCGATACCATCAATTCTCTTGACAGAATCGGCTCGGGGGGGCACCCAGGTGGATAAAACACGAGGATATGCGATAGAAATAGCTCATCCTTTGGCGATGGGTATTGGAGTATGGGGGCCGATACACAAGTCGGCCGAAAAATTCGAAAATTTTCGAGCACAACCGATGCATGGCCATCGACTCAAGAGGAATAACTGTTACGATCAGAGGGTCAATGGAGCACTAATGGAAGAACTCCTCAATGGAGTAGTGTAAGAGCTCGGATCCTCTCTTCAAGGGCAAAGGCCAAGAGTAGCGAGCCGATCTGGCCGGCAAGAACTGAAGAAAGCTCGGGGGGCAGCTCACCTTGAAGGCTCTCTGCTTTGAGAAGCCGATTTATGTTCAAATCGGCTGGCTCTGCATAGGAAACTCCCTCAGACATGATCAAGCCCAGGTCCATGCAGCTAATTCGCGTATCCTCGTCTCTGTTTTGTTTTGGCTGAGACTCGGGGGGCAACGGGCCTATGGGTGCCCTGTTCTTAAGAGCCGATTGGAGTTACCTCGGCTGTTATTGCATCATAATCGTCTCAGGGAGGAACTGGGAAGGAAAATCCGTCATCTGGTACGAGGTTTGGACCGTGCTGGTGCTGCAAGAAAAGAGGAGATTGGTTCCTCAAATTAGCCGATGAATAGTCATCGGCTGCGGGACTGCAAAGCGCCACGATTGAGGAAAACAATAATAGCCCGATTCGTCACTATCGGTCTTGGTGTGGCAAGCGGAAGGATGGAAATTGGATTAATGAAAGGAGAAATTGGAAGAACAGTTCTCATTAATTCAAAGGAGCAGCTTTACAAGAAGAGCCGATGGCTCTCAAAAGAGGGATCTAGTGCCTAGTGCACATCTACTGCTAGTCCTATTCTACTAGTCGTCGCTGTCCTCATCGTCGCCGTCGTCGAGGTCGTCGGCGCTGCTCCCAGGAAGCTCCTCGCCGCTGCTGCCCCAGCCGTCCACTGGAGCCTCCTCCTCCTCCTCGTCATCATCATCGTCCTCGCTATCCGCCCAGCCGCGGAAGCGCTTCGTTGGAGGATACCCAATGGAGGCGGAGGAATCATCTTCCTCCTCCTCATCTTCTTCCTCGTCGTCATCGTCGTCCTCGCTGTCCGCCCACATGCGGGAGCGTTTCTTCGGCGGGAGCCCGGCGGAGGGGAGGCCTTGGTCTTCTCCGCTTCTCCTCCCTTCTTCTCCTTGTCCGAGGAGATGGGGTGCTCCCGGAGCGGAGATCGTCCTCTTCTTTGCTCTTCGGCGGCGGTTGGAGAGAGGTGCCCGAAGCGGAGGAGGAAGAGGAAGACATGGCTGCAGGGAGAGAAGGGTTTTTTGGTTTGGTGAACAGAGCAGAGCAAGGCGATAGAGTGGTGAACCATTTGGCACAGATAAATAAAGAGAGTGTAGTGGAGATTTAATGCCATACGGTTCTCGAGGACGTGAGGCCGAAATTGACGATTCATACAGAGAAGCCCGGGAGGCGAGGCGTAATGATGAAAGATTCTGCGGCAGCTCTGCTCTGCCACGACATGACCCGACGAGAAAAGAACATAATGATTTTGGAAATGTCATTTCTAAAACCAGGGGGGCATGTGTTATCACCAGAATTTGACCGAGTCAGAGGTGGGCCGCGATCAAGATGGACGTGAAGAAATATATATAGAAGGAATACGTGAATCGGCCTTTTATACCAAGTTGGGCTTGATTGCCCGTGTATCTGTAACATATTAGATCGCATCTTAGTTTAGAAGTTAGAATTTATCTCGTGCACGGTTTGGTGCACGCCCACATTAGAAAGTCCCCTGGACTATAAATATGTATCTAGGGTTTATGGAATAAACAACAACCAACGTTCAACCACAAACAAATCTCGGCGCATCGCCAACTCCTTCGTCTCGAGGGTTTCTACCGGTAAGCGTCATGCTGCCTAGATCGCATCTTGCGATCTAGGCAGCACAAGCCTGCCTACGTTGTTCATGCGTTGCTCGTATCGAAGCCTTTTTGATGGCGAGCAACGTAGTTATCTTAGACATGTTAGGGTTAGCATTGTTCTTCATGCCGCATGCTTTCGTAGTGCAACCCTTGCATGTCTAGCCGCCCTTACACCTATCTTAGGTGTAGGGGCGGCACCCCGCTTGATCATAGTTTAGTAGATCTGATCCGTTACGATTGCATCCTTGTTCTACGGGGATTAGTTTAATATCTCGCAATAGTTAGGCCTTACAAAGGGGGGAGGATCCAGCGGCACGTAGGGTGTCGTTCGTTGGCCCTAAGCGAGGATGTTCCGAGGATCAACCTCGTGTTGGTTTTTAGGCCTTGTTTAGGATCGGCTTACGATCACCGTGCATGGCCGCGAGGCCCAACCTCGGAGTAGGATGATCCGATTATGCGGTGAAAACCCCACATCGTCGTAGATCTCATTAGCTTTACCTTGATCAAGCAGGACCACCATATATTCGGACACCTCGTCCGAATCATGGGTGGATCGGCTCTTTGAGCCGATTCACGGGATAACCCGAGAGCCGATCGAGGCTCGTATTTAACGTTTACATGTGTGCCCCGTAGGAAACTAAGCGAGGCATCATCCACACCTTCCCGACCGGGTATAGGTCGGGTGGCACGCCCTTGTGATAAACATCGGTGCGTGCGACCAGGAGGCTTTGCGGGCCGTCGCTCAGAGGGACTAGGGCCAGCCGCAGCCCTAGTTGTTCCCGGCTCTACGGTGTTGCCCGTCTCTGCCCGCCAGTGGGTTTCTGACGTCAACAGTACCTCCAGAGTCGATGGCCGTGCATCGGCTTTTTGGTTCTAAAGTCAATGTCTGTGCATCGGCTATACTTGTATCCTTTTTTTTACTGGCCGATTTCGTGCATCGGCTCCATATCTCAGTCCGTTATCTCATCTTAGGTGCCCCCCGAGCCGAATCTTTCAAGTGATTGAAGATATCGGCTCTTGCTGATGAACGCCCGTCGCCTGTTAGATCGATACTGAACACACGCGTAACGTATGGCGAGGATAATTTTGGCCGATTGCTGGAATCGGCCTCCATGTTGATTGAATTGCTCAATGAAGGTTTACAACTTGTATGTGCTCCCTTACAGGAGGGAGTCTTCCTACCACGACTACGTGACACGCTTGAGGTGAAGTCCTCGCTCTTTATTTTTTGGGGCCGATCGTAGGGATCGGCCTTGCCACGTATGTCGATGGATGTTGCTCTTGCTACTCTACCAGGCCGGTGGATAAGACCAGCCTCACCCCGTTTTTTGTCACCTCGATGCGATCACAGCCGTCCAAACTGACTCCAGAGAGCGGCTCTTGGTCTTCCGAGTCCCAAATGTTCATGCCGGCTATTGAGACCTCGATCGAGTCATCTGCATGCACGACTTCTACGTCATCTCCATCCCATTGTATCAGGCATTGGTGCATTGTAGATGGAATGCAGCAGTTGGCGTGAATCCAATCCCTTCCTAGCAGGACAACGTAGGTGCTTTTGCTGTCGACGATGAAGAATGTTGTTGGGATCGTCTTTCGGCCTACGGTTAGATCCACGTTCAGAATGCCTTGTGTCCCTGATGCTTGGCCGTTGAAGTCGTTTAGCGTGACGTTGGTCTTGATCAGATCTGCACTGGAGCGTCCCAAACGCCGTAGCATGGAATATGGCATTATATTGACTGCCGCTGCCGTGTCAACCAACATCCTGCCGACAGGCTGCCCATTGATATGACCTTTTAGGTACAGGGCCTTCATGTGTTTGTAGCCCTTCTCTCGTGGCTTTTCAAAGATGACTGGCCGTGGACCGCAGTCAAACTGTCCTATCGGCACTTCTTCAATTCCTGGCGGACGGAACTCCGACGGGAGTACGAACACCATGTTTGTGCCAGCCGATGTACCCACATCGGCTTTTGCTTGCTTGGGGCGCCACACTTTCTTCTGTAGACGATTCTCCTCGTCCAAAGTTTGCTGAATTTTCACGGCCAGATCGGGCCGTGCTTTCCTCAACGTGTGCAAGTATTGCGCTTCGGCCTGTTCCAAGCTACGTAACCGCTGAACCCTACGCTTTTGGGAGTGGCTGAGTCCATTAGGGCACCACCTTGGCCGGTGGTACCTATCCTCTTCTTCATCTTCTGACTCCTCAAAGTCTTCATCTTGAGATGACTCAGCTCGTTTGTTCTGTGGCGGGAGAGGCCCTAGACGCTTGAAAAATGAAACTTCCCCTGCATCCTTCTTCCGGCGTCTACACTCCGGGCAGTTGTCGATTGTAGGCAATCGGCTCATTCCTGAATCCCAGCAGTGTTTAAAGAAGGGACAGTCCCAGTGTCTATCCACGTCTTCCTGCTCCCTTGACCTCTCCTTAGCGCGGTGTTCATGTCCTTCGTCGTCTCTGTCATGCCGATGGTACCTTCCCTTGTCTACATCAGACCGATGATCTCTCTCGTCATCTCTGTCGTACTGCCGACGTCGGTCATACCGATACTCATATTTGTTAAGGAGATGCGTGGAGAGTGGTCGTTGATATCGCACGCTTCTCACTTGTTCCTCGGTGAGGTACCATCTGTCATCATATCGGGGCCGGTCGCGTGGATCGGCCTCCTCCTTTTCCTTTCCGCGGGAGTGACTGCTTTCTTCTTTGTCCTTGCCATTGGGGCGTACAGGCCCTGCCATGTTAACGTCGAACGAGAAATCTAGCCGACGCCTCGCGGAGTGATTGGGTTCCACCATGTTGACGCCAGGGAACGGATGTGTGTCCACTTTCATGGCAAACTGCCCAAAGAGCAGTCGGCCTTGTTCTATCGCCGTTTGGATCTGCTGACGAAACCCCTTGCAGTCATTGGTGGTATGGGTGAACGAGTGATGCCATTTGCAGTACGGCCTCCCGTTCATTTCTTGTGTTGTAGGGATTTTATGGCCTTCGGGTAACTTCAGCTGTTTTTCCTTAAGCAATAGATCGAAAATCTGCTCAGCTTTGCTCAAATCGAAGTCAAACCCTCTTGCAGGCCCTTGTGGTTTTACCCATTTGCAGGACACGGGATTTGCCCCCGAGCCCATTCAGCTACAGCCACCTCCGTGTCCGGTGCAGGATCTTCGGCTTCTTCCATCTCGACCAGGCCCTACCGGACGCTTGAACTTGTCTTGATACAATTCGGGGTGCCGCTGCTCATACAATGTGAGTTTCGGACCATGTGCGACGGTGAACTGTACTCGCTTGGAAAGCCGGATCCTTGATCGGCGTTGCGAGGCCCAATGCTGCCAGTTCGATTGCTTCTTTCTCAGATAAACGAACCGAATAACATCGGTTCCTGACAGTCCTGAAACGTTGGATGTATTCAGACACTGTTTCTTCCCGCTTCTGCCGCACCTGTGTTAGATCGGCAATGCCGGCCTCGGTAGCTTTTGAGTGATATTGCACGTGAAACTGCTCCTCTAGTTGCTTCCACGTCCGGAGTGAGTTTGGTGGCAACGAGGTGTACCATCCAAAGGCTGATCCCGTGAGAGATTGTGCGAAAAACCTCACACGTAACGGGTCTGACGCTGAAATCATGCCCAGCTGTGCCAAATATCGGCTCACGTGCTCAATTGAGCTAGACCCTTCTGCTCCATTGAATTTTGAGAATTCAGGGAGCCGATATTTGGGTGGCAGCGGGATCAAGTCATACTCGTCGGGGTACGGCTTGGAATAGCCGATTGTTTTCCTCTTCGGCAAGATGCCGAACTGGTCTCTCAAGATGGTGCTGATCTGTTCCATGGTATTAGCTGTAGGGACCGAGCTCTCATGACTCGTTCCGGTGGCATATTTAGCTAGCCATTCCTGTTTGTCAGCGCCTGCTCCAGAAATCCCTGCTGGTGCAATCTGGTTCGCGCGTGCCATGTGGGATCTCCTTAGGCGGCTCATATAGGAATTGGCAATCGCTAGGATCGCCTCCAACCTTGTAGACGACGTACGCTGGTGAACCTGGTGGCTCTGGCGCTGCAAGCGCGAATGGTAGCGGCGGTCCGATGCCGGAGCGGTATTTCTCCCTGGTGAGTCCCTAGGGTAGGTCCTGACGGAGAGTACTGATGCTTCATGATTTCCTGTACCACTCGGACTGCAACGCGCTCGAAAGCGTTCACCAAGCTCTGAGAATGGCGATGTAGAGAATGAGCCACCATGTAATTAATCTCCTGGCGTAGAGCTCTAGTGCGTTCCTCTGAAGAGGTGGAGAGGTCTACCTCATCAAGAGCGCCTTCGGGGGAGAACCCTTTCCACCTAATGCCATGTGAACGGGTCTTCATGAAAGAGCCGATGAGATCGGCTTCCAAGATGGTTTTCATCTCATCGTACTTCTTCTTGTGCTCCTCCGGCAGATCTGCGTACGTGACTGGTTCGCCCACCACCTCATCGGTGGCTTTTGACATGGTTGCTGCAGATGTCGACGTAGTTGTTGTTGTAGAGTGTCCCACCGGTCGTGCCGGAATGTGTTGCTCGTCGGAAACCCACCGGCGAGCGGCGACGGGCAACACCGTAGAGCCGGGAGGCTCCCGGGACTGCGGTGGACCCTGGTCCCTCGGGCAACGGCCCGCAATGCCTTCCCGGCACACGTCCCGGCGTTTGCGAGGGCGTGCCACCGACCTATACCTGGTCAGGAAGGTGATGGATTGCTTCGACTAGTTTCCTGCATGGCAAACACGTAAACATTAAATACGAGCCCCGATCGGCTCTTAGGTTGCCCTGTGGATCGGCTCAAAGAGCCGATTGCCCCATGGTTCATGTTAGATTTATAATGACATGGGGATCATGCTTTATCGATATCAAGCTAAACTAATCTACGATAGTCTAGGGTTTTCACCGCATAACCGGAACATCCTACGCGTAGTTGAGCCTAGCAGATACGTAAGATGATGGAAAACCAGCCCTAAAGAGGCCTAAAAACCAACATGAAGTTGATCCCCGGAACAATCCCTTTAGGGCTTAATAAACCGCACCTTACGCACTACCGGATCGTTCAACCCGTTTGTAAGGCCTAACCATGCAGATATCAAACTAATCCTTGTAGAACAAGGAACAACTATAACAGATCGGATCTACTAGACAAAGATAAAGCAAGATGCTGCCCTTACACCTAAGATAGGTGTAAGGGCAGCTAGATATCAAGGGGTGGCGTAGCTAAGCAAGTACATCGTGAAAGCATCGACATCAGCCCCAAAACATCTACGATAAGGGTGTTGCTCGCCATCAAAAAGGCTTCAGCACGAGCAACACCAATGACGAATAAGCGATCTTGCCTAGATCGCAAGATGCGATCTAGGCAGCATGTTGCTTACCGGGAGAAACCCTCGAAACAAGGGGTGGCGATGCGCCTAGATTGATTTGTTGTGAACGTGATCGTCCTCTTTCTCAATAACCCTAGATACATATTTATAGTCCGTAGACTTTCTAACTTGGGCATAAACCCAATTGTGTACGAGCTAAACTCTATCTCTTAATTCTAAACCTACCATAATATACAGATACACGGGCAATCTAGCCCAATTTCTCGCACAAGGCCGGTTCATAGACACTTCATATACATGTCTTCTAAGCCCATCTTCGGTCACGGCCCACCTCCTGCTCTGGCTGAATTCTGGTGGTAACAGACTCCCCTTGCAGAAATCCTCTTTCTCCCCCGCAACGGCACCCGAAAAAGTCTTGATGGTGCTCCGGTGATGGCAGTGGTGGAAGCGCTTGGGAAACCCCAAGAGGTAGGTGGGATGAGCACAACAACAAGTTTTCCCTCAGTATGAAACCAAGGTTTAATCGACCAGTAGGAGAAATGCATGACTTATGAAGGTATTGTTGGCTGACTAGTGGCAGGGCGCACTGCCGGCGTCAGCAACAACGTGGAACCTGCACACAACACAACCAAAGTACTTCGCCCCAACTTACAGTGAGGTTATCAATCTCGTCGGTTTGCTGAACACAAAGGATTAGACATATCGAATGGAAAGAGATGTTTGCAGAAAGTAAACAGAACAAGATTGCAGTTATCAGTAAAGGAAGTAAGACCAGGGTCCACACTTTACTAGAGGTGTCTCTCCATAAAGAAATAGCATGTTGGATGAACAAATTACAGCTGGGCAATTGACAGAATATCGATCAATACATGACAAGATGATTACTGTGAGATTTGATATGGGCATTACAATATAATAAATAGACCGTAATCCAACTGCGTCTATGACTAATAATCCACCTTCAGATTAGCATCCGCACCCCTTTCAGTATAAAGTTGTAAGCAACAGACTATCGCATTAAGCAATGTGTGTAAAATAAACAATAGAATTATCCTCGGATAAAACATTGTTATTTTCTCCCTAGTAGCAACAACACATCTACAATATTAGAAGTTATAAAGTCACTCTCCCAGAAAACTAGAGGCATGAACCTACTATCGAGCATAAATACCCCCTCTTGGAGTCACAAGTGTCCACTTGGCCAGAGATTCTACTAGCAACGGAGAGCATGCAAGATCACAAATAACATATGACATGAATATATAATCAATCTCAACATAGTATACAATATTCATCGGATCCCAGCAAACCAAACATACATGATTACATAAAGATGATCTTGATCATGTTGGGCTGCTCACAAGATCGACACATGAAGCACAAAGTGGAGAAGACAACCATCTAGCTACTGCTATGGACCCATAGTCCAGGGATGAACTACTCACGCATCACTTCGGAGGCGGGCATGGCGATGTAGATGCCACCGGCGATGATTTCCCTCTCCAGCAGGGTGCCGGGAAGAGCTTTATAACCCCCCGAGATGGGTTCTGCGATGGCAGCCGCGACAGAACGTTTCGTGGATGGAGGCTCGGGTATCCAGGGTTTTCCCGAGAAGATGTATAAATAGGCGGAGGATTTAGGTCAGTGGGGCGCCTGGTGGGCCCATACCTATCCTAGGCGCGTGCTAGGTCCAGGTCGCGCCTAGGGGTGGTCTGGCCGCCCTGATGCGTGATGGCGCGTGATGCACACGTCCGTTGGGAACCCCAAGAGGAAGGTGTGATGCGCACATCAGTAAGTTTTCCCTCAGAAAGAAACCAAGGTTATCGAACCAGTAGGAGATGAAGGCCACGTGAAGGTTGTTGGTGGAGGAGTGTAGTGCGGCGCAACACCAGGGATTCCGGCGCCAACGTGGAACATGCACAACACAATCAAAATACTTTGCCCCAACTTAACAGTGAGGTTGTCAATCTCACCGGCTTGCTGTAAACAAAGGATTAAACGTATGGTGTGGAGAATGATGTTTGTTTGCGAAGAACAATAGAGAACAAAGTTTGCAGTAGATTGTATTTCAGATGTAAAAGAATGGACCGGGGTCCACAGTTCACTAGTGGTGTCTCTCCGATAAGAAATAGCATGTTGGGTGAACAAATTACAGTTGGGCAATTGACAAATAGAGAGGGCATAACAATGCACATACATATCACGATGACTAATATGAGATTTAATCAGGGTATTACGACAAAGTACATAGACCGCTATCCAGGCATGCATCTATGCCTAAAAAGTCCACCTTCGGGTTAGCATCCGCACCCCTTCCGAGTATTAAGTTGCAAACAACGAGACAATTGCATTAAGTATGGTGCGTAATGTAATCAACATAAATATCCTTAGACAAAGCATTGATGTTTTATCCCTAGTGGCAACAGCACATCCACAACCTTAGAACTTTCTGTCACTGTCCCAGATTCAATGGAGGCATGAACCCACTATCGAGAATAAATACTCCCTCTTGGAGTCACAATTATCAACTTGGCCAGAGCCTCTACTAGTAACGGAGAGCATGCAAGAACATAAACAACACATATATGATAGATCAATAATCAACTTGATATTGTATTCCATATTCATCGGATCCCAACAAACACAACATGTAGCATTACAAATAGATGATCTTGATCATGATAGGCAGCTCACAAGATCTAACATGATAGCACAATGAGGAGAAGACAACCATCTAGCTACTGCTATGGACCCATAGTCCAAGGGTGAACTACTCACACATCGGTCCGGAGGCGATCATGGTGATGTAGAGTCCTCCGGGAGATGATTCCCCTCTCCGGCGGGGTGCGGAGGCGATCTCCTGAATTCCCCGAGATGGGATTGGCGGCGGCGGTGTCTCTGGAACTTTTTCCGTATCGTGGCTCTCGGTAATAGGGTTTTCGCGACGGAGAGTATAAGTAGGCGGAAGGGCAGAGTCGGGGGGTGCACGGGGGCCCCACACCATAGGGCGGCACGGGCCCCCCTCTTGGCCGTGCGACCCTGTGGTGGCGGCGCGTCGTGGCCCCACTTCGTATCCTCTTCGATCTTCTGGAAGCTCCGTGGAAAAATAAGACCCTGGGCGTTCGTTTCGTCCAATTCCGAGAATATTTCCTGTGTAGGATTTCTGAAACCAAAAACAGCACTAAACAGGAACTGACGCTTCGGCATCTCGTTAATAGGTTAGTGCCGGAAAATGCATAATAATGATGTAAATTGTGTATAAAACATGTGAGTATTATCATAAAAGTAGCATGGAACATAAGAAATTATAGATACATTTGAGACGTATCAAGCATCCCCAAGCTTAGTTCCTACTCGCCCTCGAGTAGGTAAACGATAACAAGGATAATTTACGAAGTGACATGCTATCATAATCTTGATCAATACTATTGTAAAGCATATGAGATGAATGAAGTGATTCGAAGCAATGGTAAAGACAATGACTTAAACAACTGAATCATATAGCAAAGACTTTTCATGAATAGTACTTTCAAGACAAGCATCGATAAGACTTGCACAGGAGTTAACTCATAAAGCAATAAATTCTTAGTAGAAAGCTTTGAAGCAACACAAAGGAAGATATAAGTTTCAGCAATTGCTTTCAACTTCAACATGTTTATCTCATGGATATATCTCATGGATAATTATCAACACGAAGTAATATGATGAATGCAAATAAGCAAGTATGTAGGAATCAATGCACACAGTTGACACAAGTGTTTGCTCCTAAGATAGAAAGAAGTAGGTAAACTGACTCAACATAAAGTAAAAGAATGGGCCCTTCGCGAGAGGAAGCATGGATTACTTGTTTTTGTGCTAGAGCTTTTCATTTTGAAATCATAGAAACAATTTTGTCAACGGTAGTAATAATTCATATGTGTTATGCATAAGATGTCCTATAAGTTGCAAGCCTCATGCATAGAGTACCAATAGTGCTCGCACCTTGTCCTAATTAGCTTGGATTTTCATGGATTATCATTGCATAACATATGTTTCAACCAAGTGTCACAAAGGGGTACCTCTATGTCACCTGTACAAAGGTCCAAGGAGATAGATCACATTTGATTTCTCGTTTTTTATAGATCTCAACTAAGGACATCCATACCGGGACAACATAGACAACAGATAATGGACTCCTCTTTTAATGCTTAAGCATTCAACAACAGATAATATTCTCATAAGAGATTTGAGGATTGATGTCCAAACTGAAACTTCCACCATGATTCATGGCTTTAGTTAGCGGCCCAATGTTCTTCTCTAACAATATGCATACTCAAACCATTTGATCATGATAAATCACCCTTACTTCGAGACAAGACGAACATGCATAGCAACTCACATGATATTCAACAAAGGTGTAATAGTTGATGGCGTCCCCGAAACATGGTTACCGCTCAACAAGCAACTTATAAGAAATAAGACACATAAGCTACATATTCAATACCACAATAGTTTTTAAGGCTATTTTCCCATGAGCTATGTATTGCAAAGACAAGGAATGAAATTTTTAAAGGTAGCACTCAAGTAATTTACTTTGGAATGGCAGAGAAATACCACGTAGTAGGTAGGTATGGTGGACACAAATGGCATAGTTTTTGGCTCAAGGATTTGGATGCACGAGAAGTATTCCCTCTCAGTACAAGGCTTTGGCTAGCAAGGTTGTTTGAAGCAAACACAAGTATGAACCGGTACAACAAAACTTACATAAGAACATATTGCAAGCATTATAAGACTCTACACTATCTCCTTGTTGTTCAAACACTTCACCAGAAAATATCTAGACCTTAGAGAGACCAATCATGCAAACCAAATTTCAACAAGCTCTATGGTAGTTCTTCATTAATAGGTACAAAGTACATGATGCAAGAGCTTAAACATGATCTATTTGAGCACAACAATTCCCAAGTATCAAATTATTCAAGATATTATACCAATTACCACATGAAGCATTTTCTGTTTCCAACCATATAACAATGAACGAAGCAGTTTCAACCTTCGCCATGAACATTAAAAGTAAAGCTAAGAACACCAGTGTTCATATGAACGAGCGGAGCGTGTCTCTCTCCCACACAAGGAATGCTAGGATCCGATTTTATTCAAACAAAAACAAAAAATAAAAACATACAGACGCTCCAAGTAAAGCACAAAAGATGTGACGAAATAAAAATATAGTTTCACTAGAGGTGACCTGATAAGTTGTCGATGAAGAAGGGGATGCCTTGGGCATCCCCAAGCTTAGATGCTTGAGTCTTCTTGAAATATGTAGGGATGAACCACGGGGCATCCCCAAGGTTAGACTTTTCACTCTTCTTGATCATATTGTATCATCCTCCTCTCTTGATCCTTGAAAACTTCCTCCACACCAAACTCAAAACAAACTCATTAGAGGGTTAGTGCATAATCAAAAATTTACATATTCAGAGGTGACATAATCATTCTTAACACTTCTGGAAATTGCACAAAGCTACTGAAAGTTAATGGAACAAAGAAATCCATTCAACATAGCAAAAGAGGCAATGCAAAATAAAAGGCAGAATCTGTCAAAACAGAACAGTCCGTAAAGACAAATTTTTCTGGGGCACTTAACTTGCTCAGATGAAAAAGCTCAAATTGAATGAAAGTTGCATACATATCTGAGGATCACACACGAAAATTGGCAGATTTTTCTGAGTTACCTACAGAGAGGTCTACTCAAATTCGTGAGAGCAAAAAATCTGTTTCTGTGCAGTAATCCAAATTTATTATTAACCTTACTATCAAAGGCTTTACTTGGCACAACAATGCAATAAAATAAAGATAAGGAGAGGTTGCTACAGTAGTAACAACTTCCAAGACTCAAATAAAAAACAAAAGTGCAGAAGTAAAATAATGGGTTGTCTCCCATAAGCACTTTTTCTTTAACGCCTTTCAGCTAGGCGCAGAAAGTGTGAATCAAGTATTACCGAGAGATGAAGCATCAACATCATAATTTGTTCTAATAATAGAATCAAAAGGTAACTTCATTCTCTTTCTAGGGAAGTGTTCCATACATTTCTTGAGAGGAAATTGATACTTAATATTCCCTTCCTTCATATCAATAATAACACCAACAGTTCGAAGAAAAGGTCTTCCCAAAATAATGGGACAAGATGCATTGCATTCAATATCCAAGACAACAAAATCAACGGGGACAAGGTTATTGTTAACCGTAATGTGAACATTATTAATCCTCCCCAAAGGTTTCTTTATAGAATTATGAGCGAGATTAACTTCCAAATAACAATTTTTCAATGGTGGCAAGTCAAGCATATCATAGAGTTTCTTAGGTATAACAGAAATACTTGAACCAAGATCACATAAAGCATTACAATCAAAATCATTGACTCTCATTTTAATGATGGGCTCCCAACCATCTTCCAACTTCCTAGGAATAGAAGTCTCAAGTTTTAATTTTTCTTCTCTACCTTGAATGAGAGCATTTGTAATATGTTTTGTAAAGGCCAAATTTATAGCACTAGCATTAGGACTTCTAGCAAGTTTTTGTAAGAACTTAATAACTTCAGAGATATGACAATCATCAAAATCTAAACCATTATGATCTACAGCAATGGGATCATTGTCCCCAATATTTTGAAAAATTTCAGCAGTTTTATCACAAACAGTTTCAGCAGTTTTAGCAGTTTCGGCAGTTTCAGGCAATTTTGCATGCTTTGCACTAGGAGTGGAAACATTGCCAACACCAATTATTTTACCATTGATAGTAGGAGGTTTAGCAACATGTGAAACATCAACATTACTAGTGGTGGTAATAGTCCAAACTTTAGCTACATTATTCTCTTTAGCTAGTTTTTCTTCTTTTTCCCACCTAGCATGCAATTCAGCCATCAATCTAATATTTTCATTAATTCGAACTTGTATGGCGTTTTCTGTAGCAAATGACTTAATATCTTTATCTTCTTTAGGCATAACTTTCAATTTTAAAAGATCAACATCAGCAGCAAGACTATCAACCTTAGAAGCAAGAACATCAATTTTACCAAGCTTTTCCTCAACAGATTTGTTAAAAGCAGTTTGTGTACTAATAAATTCGTTAAGCATGGCTTCAAGACCAGAGGGTACACTCCTACTATTGTTGTAAGAATTACCATAACCATTACCATTATTAGAAGGATATGGCCTATAGTTGTTACCGTAATTATTCTTATAAGCATTGTTGTTGAAATTATTATTTTTAATGAAGTTCACATCAACATGCTCTTCTTGAGCAACCAATGAAGCTAAAGGAACATTATTAGGATCAACATTAGATCTACCATTCACAAGCATAGACATAATAGCATCAATCTTATCACTCAAGGAGGAGGTTTCTTCAACAGAATTTACCTTCTTACCTTGTGGAGTCCTTTCAGTGTGCCATTCAGAGTAATTGATCATCATATCATCAAAAAGCTTTGTTGCCGCGCCTAAGGTGATGGACATAAAAGTACCTCCAGCAGCTGAATCCAATAGGTTCCGCGAAGAAAAATTCAATCCTGCATAAAAGTTTTGGATGATCATCCAAGTAGTTAGTCCATGGGTAGGGCAATTATTTACCAAAGATTTCATTCTTTCCCATGCTTGGGCAACATGTTCATTATCCAATTGCTTAAAATTCATTTGCTACTTATCAAAGATATAATTTTAGCGGGAGGATAATATCTACCAATGAAAGCATCCTTACATTTAGTCCATGAATCAATACTATTCTTAGGCAAAGATAGCAACCAATCTTTAGCTCTTCCTCTTAAGGAGAAATGAAACAATTTCATTTTTATAATGTCTCCATCTACATCCTTATACTTTTTCATTTCACAAAGTTCAACAAAATTATTAAGATGAGCAACAGCATCATCAGAACTAACACCAGAAAATTGCTCTCTCATAACAAGATTTAGTAAAGCAGGTTTAATTTCATAAAATTCTGTTGTAGTAGCAGGTGGAGCAATAGGTGTGCATAGGAAATCATTATTATTTGTGCTAGTGAAGTCACACAACTTACTGTTCTCAGGAGTATTCATTTTAACAGTGGTAAATAAAGCAAACTAAATAAAGTAGAGTAAATGCAAGTAACTAATTTTTTTGTGTTTTTAATATAGAGAACACAAACAAGATAGTAAATAAAGTAAAGCAAGTAACTATTTTTTTGTATTTTTGATATAGAGAAAACAAAGCAGTAAATAAAGTAAAGTAAAGCAAGACAAAAACAAAGTAAAGAGATTGGATGTGGGAGACTCCCCTTGCAGCGTGTCTTGATCTCCCCGGCAACGGCGCCGAGAAAACGAGTCTTGATGGCGCGTGATGCACACGTCCGTTGGGAACCCCAAGAGGAAGGTGTGATGCACACAGCAGTAAGTTTTCCCTCAGAAAGAAACCAAGGTTATCGAACCAGTAGGAGATGAAGGCCACGTGAAGGTTGTTGGTGGAGGAGTGTAGTGCGACGCAACACCAGGGATTCGGCGCCAACGTGGAACCTGCACAACACAATCAAAATACTTTGCCCCAACTTAACGAGTGAGGTTGTCAATCTCACCGGCTTGCTCGTAAACAAATGATTAAACGTATGGTGTGGAGAATGATGTTTGTTTGCGAAGAACAACGAGAGAACGAGTTTGCGGTAGATTGTATTTCAGATGTAAAAGAATGGACCGGGGTCCACGGTTCACTAGTGGTGTCTCTCCGATAAGAAATAGCATGTTGGGTGAACAAATTACAGTTGGGCAATTGACAAATAGAGAGGGCATAACAATGCACATACATATCACGATGACTAATATGAGATTTAATCAAGGCATTACGACAAAGTACATAGACCGCTATCCAGCATGCATCTATGCCTAAAAAGCACCTTCAGGTTAGCATCCGCACCCCTTCCAGTATTAAGTTGCAAACAACATACAATTGCATTAAGTATGGTGCGTAATGTAATCAACACAAATATCCTTAGACAAAGCATTGATGTTTTATCCCTAGTAGCAACAGCACATCCACAACCTTAGAACTTTACGTCACTCGTCCCGGATTCAATGGAGGCATGAACCCACTATCGAGCATAAATACTCCCTCTTGGAGTCACAAGTATCAACTTGGCCGAGCCTCTACTAGCAACGGAGAGCATGCAAGAACATAAACAACACGGATATGATAGATCAATAATCAACTTGACATTGTATTCCATATTCATCGGATCCCAACAAACACAACATGTAGCATTACAAATAGATGATCTTGATCATGATAGGCAGCTCACAAGATCTAACATGATAGCATAATGAGGAGAAGACAACCATCTAGCTACTGCTATGGACCCATAGTCCAAGGGTGAACTACTCACACATCAGTCCGGAGACGATCATGGTGATGTAGAGTCCTCCGGGAGATGATTCCCCTTTCCGGCAGGGTGCCGGAGGCGATCTCCTGAATCCCTCGAGATGGGATTGGCGGCGGCGGCGTCTCTGGAACTTTTTCCGTATCGTGGCTCTCGGTAATAGGGTTTTCGCGACGGAGAGTATAAGTAGGCGGAAGGGCAGAGTCGGGGAGTGCACGGGGGCCCCACACCATAGGGCGGCGCGGGCCCCCCTCTTGGCCGTGCCGCTTTGTGGTGGCGGCACCTCGTGGCCCCACTTCGTATCCTCTTCGGTCTTCTGGAAGCTCCGTGGAAAAATAAGACCCTGGGCGTTCGTTTCATCCAATTCCGAGAATATTTCTTGTGTAGGATTTTTGAAACCAAAAACAGCACTAAACAGGAACTGGCGCTTCGGCATCTCGTTAATAGGTTAGTGCCGGAAAATGCATAATAATGATGTAAAGTGTGTATAAAACATGTGAGTATTATCATAAAAGTAGCATGGAACATAAGAAATTATAGATACGTTTGAGACGTATCAATGCGCCTCTTTGACCCCCCCTCTGGACTTCGTCTTCGTTTCGGTAAAATATTGACTTCGGCTTTTGTTTCGGCCAATTCCGAGAATATTTTCTGTACAACTTTCCTGAAATACAAAAACAGCAGAAAATAGGGAACTGGCACTGTGGCATCTTGTTAATAGGTTAGTGCCGGAGTTGGCCGAAGGGCGGCGCAACCGGCGGCGCGACATTGGGAGCCCCGGACGCGGTTGGCCCCATGGTATCCTCGCGTGCATTGGAGTAGCGGTGAACCCCGGTGAAGGCTCCATCGCCTGACTAGAGCCTTCTGCACCCGCCGCCATGGCCGCCTCCCTAGCGGAATGAAACCCTAGGTTAAGGGGGTGAAAAACCCCCATCTCGGGGTTCCATGGTCGAATCCCGGCGACGTGTAGTGTGGCCACAGACACGCTCCTCGTACCCATCTTGATGGGCCTCGAAGCGATGGGAGACGACTGATTTAAGACCGGTACTCGACCGAGACCAATCTACGCCACCGCATTGCGACCGGCTTCCTTGTACTGCTGGACCATGCGCAGCCGCTCAGAGTTCAGGTGGGTGATGATCGGAGCGACGGGATCCGTCGGCGCTGGGGGCGAAGGAGGCGGGGGAGGCAGAGGAGGCGAGGAGCCATGGACAACAACGGTTGATGGGAATGTCGCGTGTGTCAGTGAGGGAGTCAATTGGAGAGAGAGGGTGTGTGACCGGTGACTGAAATGGAGAGAGAGGGGGCGAGAAAACGTGATGTCTCCCGCGGTTCTCCATGCGTGCAACCGTTGTATGCGGGCGTTAAAAATTCTACGGTAACAAGATAATCCGGCTGGAAAAGGCCGATTTAGACGTTTCTCCAAGACCTATCCTAGGATGCTTTAAAAACTTGAGCCACAGCGGAGAGACAGACGTTCGGAGCAACAACCTAATTTTTGCTAGCTCGATGCAAGTCAAAGGCATATGCATGAAACTCCACCTGAGGTGCTCGGGCACTCCCTCACTCGCGTAGCATCCAACGCCGGTGTTTGGAACGAAACCTTTTCCCACCAGGCATTTACAACAGTGGAATGCGGAAATATAAGCTGTGCTGTGATTTAACCGATTCATCACGGAACAAAATATAAGCTGTACTGTGATTAAACTACTGCTACTCCCAATCACTGCAGTTTTCAGAGACAACGCTGGCGGAGACAAACAGCTCTGTAAACTCTGGTTGCTTTGACCACTTGGGGCGTGGCTAAACCTCGTGATTTACTTCTTCAACTACGTACGGTACGAGCTGCTGCCTGCCTGCACGCGCGGGCGCCCACTTATTTAAGCCATCGCCGGGGCGTCCGTGGCAGTAATAAAATCGTTTTAGCTCAGTCTGACGGTCGGTGACTGCGAGAAATGGATAATTAGGGGACCATTAGATTCCGTGGACCGTCTGCCGGGTCCCCGTTTAGAGTTTGACCGATAGGTTCACTGTCCGATTAACCACATGGCCGGCAGCCCAGAGAACTGCGCCAGTGCTTGCCAGCCCACAAACATGTATTGGGCTCCTGACGTCCAGGCCTCTGTGTTGAACCCATAGCCCATATAGGTCTCGTATATGGTCTACCGTGAGATCAGTATTCTAAGCTCAAAAAAAAAAGTGAGATCAGTATTCATATCACAGTTCATCTTGCAAGCACTAGTCCGCACTAAATCATTACACATTCAGTCTCGCGCATCCTTGCAAAAGAAAAGGAAATAAAGGAGAATATAAATATAAGCCTCTCAAAATCCGTCAAAGCATACAAGAGAGGTACTAGTATATGAGATTACCATAGCATGAAGGCACATCCTTTCGCTGAACATAGCGAAGAAAAGTCATTGACATTTTGTCAAGCACCTTCTAGCTAGCATAGCATCAATGCATTTTCAGGGATATCCACATCCTGGACATTTGATTTGTGATAAAATTCTACCGCCGTTTGTATTGAGTTCACGAAATGTGATTTGCTTGCAAGATCAACCTGTCTATCAATAATTCACCAAAATAAATCCAACAGTGTGCCTTGGATCAACCAGGAAAGTGGATTTGAAAGAGGAAATGGGGGCTCCGCAGGGAGAAGGAAGCACCAGGCTAGGAAAACAGAAGAACAAGGGGAATAGTTTTCAGATAGTTCGACATCCATTCCTCAGTTTTCAGAGGCTCCATTACTGTCAGAAGTGACCTCCAACTGACGAGGTTTCCGTCCAAACACTACTTCAAACGGAGTTCCACCCAGGGAAGAATGATAGGTAGTTTCATACTAATAGGTAGCGATTCAAACCACTTGCAAGGATTAGTGTGGACAGCACAACGAAGATACGTCTCTAAGAACTGGTTTAACTTTAAGTCTGACCATCCGTTTGTGGGTGGTCCGGCGAACTCATGTGTAGAGAGGTGTCAGATAGCCAGAACAACTATTTCCATAGAATGCCGGTAACTTCTTTTTTTCTCGATATGACACTATGATGTTAGCCAATCCATCGAGAAGATAAATGGAACCGATGAAGGCTTGAGCCACCCGTGAAGGTGTAAAAGGGTGTGATAATGTTAGAAAGTTCCCAAACTTGGAGAAGCGATAGGAATTTTTTGTCAAAAAAGACCACTGCCCCACTGAAATGGCAAAAAGAACCACTTCTGAGTGCAAATGGCAAAAGTGTCGTGGCGGCACGCTACCCAGGCGACACGTGGAGGATGCCGCCGCCGCCGGCTATGGCGGTAAGGCCTGCCGCTGTGGCGTGTGGCGGCACGTTCGTGCGCAGCGGCCGCCGTTAACGCCGTCGACCTCTGGTGGGCCCTACCGCCACAGAGTGGGGCGGCACGCTGATGTGGAGGCTGCCTCCACTGGCAGTGGTGGCAAGTCGCCTGCCTGGGGGACAACCGCAACAGGCCTACGCCTCGTTGTGTGTGTGATTGATTTCCACGAATTTTGCTTTGACGTGTGATGATTCCCTATGTTTTGGCTTTGGCCCGTGAATGGAGCTGGTACTATCAGTATGGGTGTAACTCGGCTGATTCCCAGGCATTCGGCCTGAACTGTTATCAATATCTTGTACACTGTGATTTTGAGACATGAAACGACGCCCGTCGCTGATACAGGAACTACACCACCGAAAGAGCTTCAGTCTCTGCATGCTTTAAAGCAGCAACTGCTCAGTCAGCTTGTGTCTCTGCATGCTTTAAAGCAGCAACCTCTCAGCCTCTCTTCCCAGATGAGCGCAGATACCTGCATGCTTTAAACCAGCATCCTCTCTTCCAGACGAGCAGCGGCCTCTCGTGAGCTGACTAGAAGCAGAAGAGAACCAAAATTCAGTCCATGCATCGATATAGCATGTTGTTTTCACTTGCTAATTTTGGTGTAGTATAGTGTATCTTACTCTGTAATTAGGGAAGTAACATTGGAGGTGGCGTTTTGGCTCATAGGAGCAAATGCTCCTATTATACAAAATAATTAAAAAACAATTTTGAAAATGTCAAAAAATTCTGACATAATTTTTTTGTTGTACATCGTGACATTCTATGTTAGTGCACAAGTTTTCATGGAGAAACAACATTTTATGTGGTGTGTACAAAAAAGACAAAAAATGTCCTGTACGTAGTCGTGTTATAGCATCAAAGTTTGTCTTTTTTACTGGAGCCACAATTTTTTATAGTTTTTTTTTAAACTTGTGTACGAACATAAAATGTGTAGATGTACATGAAATTTTTTAGTTTAGAATTTTTTGACACTTCGAAATGTAGATTCACACAATGGGAGCAAATGCTCCTATGAGCCAAAGTGAATATCCCAGTAACATTAGGTTAGCATGTAGAGTGAAGTGAGATTTTTATCTGAGCAGCATGTTGTAGTGTAATGTAGTATTATTGAACTTTTAACATATGAGCAAATGGTATAATTTATTGAAAAATGATTGCGCACCTTAGGTGGATTTTATTAAGTGGTGACCTTGTATGTTAGGTGGATTTTATTAATTATGATGACAAAATCCACATGTTATAACTAGATTTTTGAATGTATATTTTAGGTGGATTCGGGCAGACACCTACTCTCACAAGTGCAGCGTTTCTGTAGTTGCTGATTGGTATCATTACTTGGAATATTACGGCACGTAAATTATTTTTGGAAGAACATCTATTTGCAAATTGAGGTATATATATGATGTCTTTTGATATGTGGTCTTATAATATTTTTGAAGTATTTTTTAAGAATTAGTGTGTAGTTTTATTGTTAAAAATAAATGAGAAATTATTTTGAAAAAGTCATAATGGCATGTTAAAATATCTGATGTAACGAAATTATTAAAACATGAATATGATTTAAGGTAGGATGTTACTAATATTATTTTAAAAATCTGGTTGTACAGTAGATACGATGGAAAATTTGGTAGTGTTCTATGGGGAAGTCGTACGTGATGAATTTGGTGGGGTGGATTTCTCGAACTGTGACTCGATGAAAATTGTAGTGATAGATATGGTTAATACAACATTTGCGGATGTAAGAAAATGCATCCGAGGCCCATTTGGTCAGGGGATGCGTGGCAAGAGGATGACGGTTGAGGCTCTTATCTGCGTAGAAGGGAATGATAGGACAGGACCACTGATACGTCTCAAACGTATCTATAATTTCTTATGTTCCATGCTACTTTTATGATGATACTCACATGTTTTATACACATTATATGTCATTATTATGCATTTTCCGACACTAACCTATTGACGAGATGCCGAAGAGCCGATTGCTTGTTTTCTCGTCGTTTTTGGTTTCGAAATCCTAGTAAGGAAATATTCTCGAATTGGACGAAATCAACGCCCAGGGGCTTATTTTTCCACGAAGCTTCCAGAAGACCGGAGGAGATACGAAGTGGGGCCACGGGGCGCCGCCACACTAGGGCGGCGCGGCCTAGGGGGGCCGCGCGGCCCTAGCGTGTGGGGCCCCCGTGACGCCTCCTGACCTGCCCTTCCGCCTACTTAAAGCCTTCGTCGCGAAAACCCAAGTACCGAGAGCCACGATACGGAAAACCTTCCAGAGACGCCGCCGCCGCCAATCTCATCTCGGGGGATTCAGGAGATCGCCTCCGGCACCCTGCCGGAGAGGGGAATCATCTCCCGGAGGTCTCTTCATCGCCATGATCGCCTCCGGATAGATGTGTGAGTAGTCCACCCCTGGACTATGGGTCCATAGCAGTAGCTAGATGGTTGTCTTCTCCTCATTGTGCTATCATGTTAGGTCTTGTGAGCTGCCTATCATGATCAAGATCATCTATTTGTAATGCTACATGTTGTGTTTGTTGGGATCCGATGAATATTGAATACTATGTCAAGTTGATTATCAATCTATCATATATGTTGTTTATGTTCTTGCATGCTCTCCGTTGCTAGTAGAGGCTCTGGCCAAGTTGATACTTGTAACTCCAAGAGGGAGTATTTATGCTCGATAGTGGGTTCATGCCTCCATTGAATCTGGGACAGTGACGTAAAGTTCTAAGGTTGTGGATGTGTTGTTGCCACTAGGGATAAAACATCGATGCTTTGTCTAAGGATATTTGTGTTGATTACATTACGCACCATACTTAATGCAATTGTCCGTTGTTTGCAACTTAATACCGGAAGGGGTTCGGATGATAACCTCGAAGGTGGACTTTTAGGCATAGATGCATGCTGGATAGCGGTCTATGTACTTTGTCGTAATGCCCCGATTAAATCTCATAGTACTCATCATGATATATGTATGTGCATTGTTATGCCTTCTTTATTTGTCAATTGCCCAATCGTAATTTGTTCACCCAACGTCTGTTTATCTTATGGGAGAGACACCACTAGTGAACTGTGGACCCCGGTCCAATTCTTTACATCTGAAATACAATCTACTGCAATTGTTCTTTACTGTTCTTCGCAAACAATCATTATCGTCCACACTATACATCTAATCCTTTGTTTACAGCAAGCCGGATTGATTGACAACCTCACTGTTACGTTGGGGCAAAGTACTTTGATTGTGTTGTGCAGGTTCCACGTTGGCGCCGGAATCCCTGGTGTTGCGCCGCACTACACTCCGCCACCAACAACCTTCACGTGTTCCTTGACTCCTACTGGTTCGATAACCTTGGTTTCTTACTGAGGGAAACTTACTGCTGTGCGCATCACACCTTCCTCTTGGGGTTCCCAACGGACGTGTCAACTACACGCAGCAACCACCCCGTTGGGGTTTGCGGGAGGTAAAAAATGATACAACTTGGCGTAGTTACATGAGGTTTGCAAGCACACCTGGTGATGCTATGTACGGACGGCCGATGTTGTATGTGAAGTTTATTTCAAGTAGTGATGATGTCGGAAGCAGTAGGAGCGCTGCAGAGGAGCAGCTGTCCATCACCGTAGGCCCTAGCACTGGCCCGTCGGAGCAGCTTGCCATCACCACTGCTCCTAGCATCGGCCCATCGGAGTAGATGCCTAGCCACCATAATGCTGACCCAGGATATTGGTCTGCGGTCGTCGACATCAGTGAACACGTGGAGGGATTGGCTGAGGCGTTGGATGACGCGCTCGTTCATCTTCGTCTGAATCCTCATCGGATGAAGAAGGCGCTGGTTCTTCCCAGAGGGCGGTTCCAGGTCCAATGGACCCTGACTTCTTACAGACCATGACCATAAACAATGAATTTCGCTCTGTTCCAGGCCTAGGAGAGGGCAGTATGCTAGTTGGGCAAAGTTTACCTGACAAGGACTCCGCTGACCAGGCAATAAAGAGGTATGCATTGGCATATCTCGAGAGCACAGAGTGAAGCAATCTGATCGAAGTCAGCTAAAAGTGATATGTGTCAAATTGAATGAGGGGTGTAGGGGGAGAGTGATCGCCTTCTGATGATGAGGACGAAGAGTACGGCCGAGGTTTGCACCAACATCGTGCACCACGTCGTTTGTCGCCCTCTGGTGCTAAGCAGAGAGCACCACGCCGTCGTCGACAAGCGTGATATGTTGAGAACCGTTACATATTATTATTATTATTATTTCTATCTATGTATGACCTAAGTATGAGACATATTTATATAATTTCGTATAATTATTCAACAAGTACTTCAAAATAAGATACATCAACATGAAAACAATACAACATAAAATTAAGTTACTATCAAAATGAAGATACATCGGCACTGCCAACACCACAACTTAAAATAAACGCTACGAGTAACATTATAAGCTTCATTTTTTCCCTTCTTCTTGCTCTTCGATGATGAACTAGCCTTGTCCTTCTTACTCGGTGGCATAAAATCGTCATCCGAGTCAACGCTAGCGGATGCAGCGCTCTTCCCCTTGAAATATTCATTGCTCCTAGCCAGGCTCCTCGGCGTGAACACTTCTTCGTCCTCCTCGGCCGAGGAAGCCCACGTAAAGGGATGCCTTGCAAATTCTTTTTGTCCCTTCTCATCCTTCGGTTTCTTCTTCTCAAACCTTGCTTGCAACCGAAGAAGCTCTTGTCGTATTTCCACCGGAGTTCGACCAGGCATATCTGCGTGCCTAGAAAAAAGCTTGCCTCGACGAGGAGGGTCACATTCGTGACCAGATCTTAGATATTGTCTATGTTACTGGCACTCATAACTGAAGAAGCAGAGGAGAGAAGAGGAGCAGCCATAAATGCAGTAAAACTACGATCGCCACAAAGAGCCATCTTGGAGCGACTACGATTGTCTTCAACAAATGAATACCCGGGGAGGGGTTTTATAGCACGCGGCTCAGAGAAAAGGCGGGAAATCTTGGCGGGAATTCATGGCCCGAAATTTTGGCGAGAAAAAAATAAGACGGGAACTTTAGGCGGGAAAATTTAGGCGCGAACTTTTTCCGGGAAATCAACATTTATTATTAATACATCTGACGAAATAAAGATGGAAATATAACTTAAATTAAAATATGGCTAATCACTACAACGGAATTTAAGATACAACGAGAAAGTAAAACAGAAATTAACATACGTAGTTACTACAACAGATCACTCTATTTGCCATGCGTCCAGCGTGGCCATTTTCCAGTCTTGTCACTGCATTCTTCTGTTGCCTGCCCCTCAGCAGCCCTTTCTCTTAATCTCTTTCTTTCCGCTTCATGGACCTCCCTGCGCAACTCTTCCTCCGCATACCTACATGCAGCCTCAACATCCATCCGCTTCTGATTTATCTCACGATTTCGAGCTTGCTCCGCCCTTAATTTCTGTATCTATCTCTCTCTCATTGCTTTATCATTAGCAATAGACTTTTCCCTACGCTCCTCCTTGTGGAACCTTGCCCATGCACGCCGATGTTTTTCCTCCACCTCACGGCGCGCCCAATCCGGCTGCTCCTGGTATATCCAATGAAACCAATTGCAAAGGGGCGGGGGAGGCTGCAACAAAAATAAGACGATTAATAAACAAAAATGGATGAAACATACCACAGGCCTCGAGGATTTTTAATCATGCTTTTAGAACATACTGCATGCCTCGAGGATGATGAACTTGTTCGTGCGGGTGGATCATCATCGTAATAAGCGCACATGAAATATTTCATGCCGAACTTATCAGAAAAATCCACCACCTCCTTCACCTTCGCAAGGCGGCCGCACCGACACCTCTCTTCTCTAACCCCCGGTGGCAAGCTTGCATTCTTCCCCTTCATCGGCCTAAAATCCTGGTCCGAGCAAGGCACACTCATACTGGCTAAGGTATAAGGACTTGTGACTTGTGTACCAAATAACATCGACGCCTGTCTTTATAGAGCACTGGACAGATCGAGCCGGAGAATTAGGCGGGAAATTACTGCAATCAGCAAAAAAGCGAAGCAATCATCTGAAAAGCGAAGCGTGGAAATGAGTACTGCTAAGCGTGGGTATCAGTGCCAGGCCTACCGTTCTGGTCGGCCACAGGGTGGCATGCCGCCACTGCCGGTGGAGGCAGGCTCCACGTCAGCGTGCCGCCCCCCCTCTGTGGCGGCAGGGCCTACCAGAGGTCGACGACGTTAACGGCGGGCAAACGGTAGTCGCTGGCGCGAACGTGCCGCCACATGCCACAGCGGAAGGCCTTGCCGCCACAGCCGGCGGCAGCATACTCCACGTGTCGCCTGGCTAGCATGCCGCCACGACACTTTTGCCATTTGCACTCAGGGATGGTCCTTTTTGCCATTTCAGTGGGGCAGGTGGTCCTTTTCGACAAAAATTCAAGCGATCGATCAGAACCAGACTCACAACCATTTTGGAGGTTCTCCATCCAAGCTGGAGTAACAGAAGACATAGCAGCCACAGAAGCAACATTATGTTGTCAAGACAGTGCATATGCCGCAACATTTGTGATATGCTTCTTATACAAGATGGACCTAGCGCGTCTTGCCGCGCCCATTTTTTTATTTTTCATGCTATTTTTGTTTAAATTCTGCTAAATTTTAGGACTTTCTATGAATCTGGTTGCTACATATTTCAACAACAACCTCTATTATTCAGAAATCAAGCCCTTATATACAACATAACATAAGATAACAATCACTTCATGACTTATGCTAAACTTATATGGAGAAAAACTATGGTTTATCAATACATAGATCCAAAAATAACTTTATTAGTAAAAATAATAAATAATCTTGAGACAACATGATTTATAGAATGGCCATAAAGAGAGGGGAAATGGGCATCATGCTATCATAGAAATATGACAAATGGGGCATCTTTCTTTTTAAGCTTGTCTAGATAGGTAATCAGCTTGCTTGTGTTCTCTACTAATGTATTTGAAGGTAGTTCCGATGATGTAACCTTTTCTAGACCAAGAACATTGTGGGTCTGATATGCGAAACAATTGCCAAAATCATATCATCAGAGTTAATACCTTGTGCCACAGAAATATTATATTACAAAGAATCAAGCAAAGTCATGATCTGGGTTGCTTCAAGACTTGATATCTAGGAGTAGTCCTTGTGGCTTAGCATCTGTTGGACACGGTTTATAATAAGTAATGGCATAAATATTGATTAACGCAGAAAGAGATGGCAAATCTACTGTGATGAATTGAACGATGAACATGAAACGTAGAAGTCTGCAATTTTCTCTTTGATAATTGTTATTAGATGAAGTATAAAAACCTCCAGCTTAGTGGGAACCAAAGCAAGCTCATACCCTTTAAAACGACAGATTGTTCACATCTCAACAGTCTTTATTTGAAATGAGCAATTAGTGTGGATCCATGATTAGTTCAACCACAACTATAGACAGAAAATGAACATGAATGTACCAGATTGTTATATGGCTTCATGGATGCAGTGGCTCGTAGGGTGGTGTCTCCATATCTGCATTCCTCAAGGGACAAAGATGCAACTCCCATCCCTCTATGACAGAGCCGAGCACATAGCAGGGACAACTATAGTAGTGCTCCCTTGGTGGTGATCGATGTTCCATTACCCATCACTTCCTGTGATTGATAAAGTGAAAGCTTTCCTGACAGAGGAAATCGCAAGGGAACTCACAAATAATTTAAGAACATGTTGTTGAATCTAAAATACTTACGCTTCCTCAACAACTTTATCATCATAATATCTAATGTAATTGATATGATGAATAAATAAAAAGTAAATCCTGATTATATGTAACAATATGTGAAACTAAAAAGAAAAGCATATGATAATTACTACTGGAGCATGTATAGGAGAGCTCCAAGCTGATCCTTGCGCTCGGCGAATCTCTAAAAACAAAGTTACTGTATCAGACGAAATGGTTGTATAGTTTTATATCTTATATGTACTTACAATTTGGCAAAATGAACCCACACACCAGATTTCAGAACTCTGGGTTGCATTCAACAGATATTATTATTCAGAGAAACGAATGTTATCAAGTATGATTGGTTCTTTGATTACTGTAATTAGATGCATGGAAATTATGTTGGTGAGAGCATCTCAGGTAATACATCAAATACTTTGCGACCTTGAAAAAGAAACTTCATCATGCATATCAAGCAACTACGCGTGGATTAATATCCCTATTTGATACAAAAGGGAGGCACATATCGCTTCTGCGAGCAAAGACCATACCACACCCTAAAACGCGCAATTGGAGCAGCCGCGCGACCCTCAGAGGAAGAGAGGAGAGTACTCATCTGGTGCTACAAAGCAATGTCGCCAATGAAGAAGGCAGCGTATCATGATGGCTTTTTTCGTGTATCTCCCACGCAGTGATCGTCGGAGACATTGTGCTAGACCTCCTTAGGGTCTATGCATCATGGAGGCAGCAGGGGTGGAGTTACAGATGTGCCTGGTGCAAGAGCGGGGAAGGCGCACCGGCGAGGATGGTTTCAATGGGCGATGGACGGAGAGCTCATTTTCTCTTCCTCACCGGTGAGCTCATCTGCTCCCCAATTTTTATCCAAATCATGTCGCAGGTGTGTATCTTCTTTTCGTCCACCCATGGCATGTTTTCCTACTCTGAATCCTTGTGCGACACAACTCCATATCGCCTCAAATCCGCGTGCAACGCACAGCAGCAGGTTGCCTCCACGCGCGCCGCCGGCCTTCTTTTCCTACGCGTGCTGCAGTTTAGATCAGCAGACATGACCAGCACCAAATCGCATCGCCATGCTCTGTTTTGCAAGCCAATTCACTCCATCACCACGCCACCCACTCGGCTAGCTGAGGAGCAGCACCACACCAGATCGATCAAGCAGCAACAGCGCAAAACAACAAATCACACGCCTGCCCTCCTCACCCAGCTCACCGAGCCGCTCGCGCATGCCACCTCTGCTCGCGCGTGCAAGCGCCTGCACGGCCCTGCGCTCGATCTGGCATCCGTTGCTCCCATGGCCTCCGCGCGCGCGCCAGATCTGGTCCGCCTGCACGGCCTTGCGCTCGATCAGGAGTCCGTTGCTCGATCTGGTGCGCTCGATCTCAGTGCACCAGCTCGCTCCCTCGCGTGGGCCTACACCTGCCCGCACCGAGCGACAGCAGCAGGTTCTGCAGGCAAGCTCCATCGCCTCGCGCCGTATGCCGGCGTCACTACAATCTTTTGACCCTGGTCGACAACCGTCGTTTTGCTTGCGGACTTAGGGCATGTACAATGGTGTTGACTAAGCTGTCTGTAAGTGGTGGTTATATGTGATTTTGATGATATGGAGGAAAGAGAATGATGAGAGAGAGTGAGGCTGTCTGTAAAGTTGCAGACGGTCTCATAGCATTCTTGCGAGCAGTACTACAGACTGCGATTTTACTATTGTATGAAGGGTGTCTGTAACTTATACTCACATATGGTTATGGCTAAAAATAGGCAACTTACAGACAGACTGTTGTACACATTATCTATAGTATCGTCTATATATGACATGGATTAGTACTACAGACACCATCTGTCTAAACTAATGTACATGCCCTTATGCAGTATCCGGGTCGGTTACTTGGATCAACCTAGGCTGTGTCGGAGCTTCGATGACGTGGTAGCTTTCTGTTGGTGCGGACGGTGGAGCAACCACAGCTCGCCAAACCCCTGGGAGCTTAGAGCTCTTAGAGATGTGATAGAAATTTTAAATAGGAACACAACAATTAGGTTTAAACTAAAATCATCTCAAGGGCATGAATCTTATCCTGCAACTTGAAAGCATTGAGCTGAATCGAAATCCTGATTAGACCGTTCAATAGGGGAGGATAGTAGTCCATCACCTCAAGCAGAGAGGTGGCCAAAATGATACAGCTAAGAGCTTCAAAGAAAGAATCCAAAAAATGAAGAATGTAAAAATGCTACTAAACTCTGAACTGAGAGATACACAGGGCCATTCATATACAGAAATCTAAACAACTAATAATATTTGGCATAATGTCCTCAATTTCTCTAGGATGCAAAATATTGTATACTCTAAGCAGGACAGTGGAAAAACATAACTAAGATGGATGTTCTTATTCACATGTGTGTTAAAATTGGAACTTGATATACTCTGTTCTGTTTTCTTATAACTGTGTTGATCAGGTTCTAAAAAATGGCATGAAAATAGAATATTTCAATATAAAATAGCACAATAGTGCATTACATATATTGTGAGACAGATCATTATTGCTTGGAGCATTACACACCCAAAATAAGAATAAAAATAATAAAGCTTAAATTAATGTTTACCTTTAACAAAATCATATATGTGAAGCTCTTTATAATAAATTAAATAATGGAAGAAAGTGCTAGTCACAAGAAGATGGAAAAATATATGGGCTTAACAGAGAGAACGTGCATCTCCAAAAACAACATAAGAAATCCCAGCTGCAATGTTAAAAGATAACTCTTATTCAATATTTGAAATGAGTTCCCTTCTGCTGTAGAGAGACTATGGATTTGAAAATATGATCAGAGCTTAAGTGCAGCAAGGACAGTATATCTTTTGCTACTATCACATGGACATATTCTATCTCCATTCACTATTCAACATTCAAGCACCTTGTGCAACATTCATGTGGAAACACATCGATTCCTAACTGCTATTGATTACATAATGGGATTCATCCAGATGTACTTTTATTTCTACTTGCATCCACTGTTCAAAAACTAGGCCGATTCAGCGATTACTAGGCCGATTAATCGCTACTAGGGGTCTAACCGTGTCGATTATCATTAATCGCTTGTGTTAATCCTTTAGCCCGATTAATCATACTGAAAGTCCGATTACTAGGTATGTTCCCGATTAACTACTACACTTGGTCAAAAAAGTTACAAAATTTTCGATGCATATTGCTAGTACAGGCGCTACCCCTCCCCAATAAAGTAGGTTTTGCGAAGCTCCCGCTTGGTTGCAGCCTCCAGCAGCTCGATTTCCACTGTCGCCAACTAGTTACTTGCCCTCCTAGACCAGTTGCTCGCAGTTTCCCAGATCTCAGATACAGGAGCTCGTGCATGAGCTCGAGGATGCCTTCAATAGGTTAGGTGGTTGAAATGTAAGAGGGGTCATACCCTAGGTAGGTGGTGGGAGAAGATAAACTTCAGAGGTGAGAGGAGAAGAAGTGGAAGGAAGGAACGCGACTTCGGCTAGTGGATCCTGATGCGCTCGTGACCTTGAAGATTAGGTCACGGAGGAGAAGAGTACATGTTTTCTGAGATTTTAGGCTCTAGACAAGTAGGGCTAGGCATATAGAGGCTCATATACTATTATTTTTCTTATATAAAGTATTTTTAAGTGCTAATTTGTGTATGTTGCACCGACTAATAGCCGACCGATTAAATCAGTTAATCGTCCGAATTCCGATTAATCACTGCTCCCAAGCCGACCGAGCAGTTAACAATTACCGATTTCCTTAACATTGCTTGCATCCCATTTCTTTACATGAACCAATAGCAACACTTGAGCATAAAAATAACGGGCTTGTAAGATTTTTTTGGAAGCAGAACCATACATGAGTTCTTACACAGATATTAAGGGGTTTATGGACACAAAAAAAACAAAGAACACACACAGCCAGTCGCTGACCTAGGAAATTCTCAAAGCCGCACTGATTCGCCACAACGTCTACTGGGATTTGAACGTTGTCAAAAACTTTTATGTTCCTGGCAAGGCAAACTGTTCCTCGAAATAGGATTTCGCCCCGCTATATTAATATAGCAACCACACGATACAAGCATGCTGGGGCCGCAGCACAACCAGGCCCAAAAGAAACGGAAGAGAAAGAGAAAAGAAAACAAAAGCCGACACCGGTAGCTCGACAAGAACGATGACGACCCCGCAACCGCTGCGTCCTCCGGAGAATTCCCACCACACTCCTAGCACCTCGAACCGCCGCATACCAAAACAGCACCTTCAACAAGGAGAGCGACGACGACGCCGCTGCTCGTCCGGAAAACTCCCGGGGTTTCCCCGGTACACGGAAGGAAATGGAAAGGGGGTACATCCGACGCCCTCCAAGAAGGCAAGGCGGCACCCTCGGGCGCCACCGCGTCAGAGTCGGATGAGCCGACATGGATTTCTCCCAACCCCAAATCCACCATCCTGGACGATTCGAAGAGCTCCCCCCAACCTACCGCCCACCAACACACGCCCCCACGGTCTTGAAGTCCTCATCGCTGTCTCGCCGTGGACACCGGCGCAAGGCCTAGAGGAAGAAGAGGGAGACAGCAGGGCCAGGGGTAGCACACCACTACCGGCGGGAGGGAACAACCTCCACCGGACGACCACCACCTGCGGTCTTCACGGCAGCCGACCGGACGAAGCAGCAAGGACAAACCAGGCCCCTCCTGGCCCGGCCGAGCCCAAACAGGCCCGTGAAGTCCTCGCCGCCAAGTTGCGACGGGCCGGCCATGGCGTCGCCACCACCCTGCCACCGCCGACGAGCCTCTTCCGCCACCAGGGAACCGCAAGGTCGGACCAGGGGCCTACGGCCTGCCAAGCCCAGATCGGGCCCGAAAGGGGCCCAGATCTTGGCCGAACGGACGCCGCCACCACCCCTCCCGACCGCCGCTCCGCCGCCAATGACGGCGCCGCTGCGCCTCCATCCACCCGACACGCGGATCTCACGCCGCCGCATCAGGCCGCCAAAGGCCGAGGTGCACCGCCACGGGCCGCCCTGCGCCGCGCCAGGGCTCCGCGCTCGCGGGGAAAGGCCGCCCGCCGCCGCCGGCACCGCACAGGCAACGCACGGCGGCCCGCGCCGCCGGCAGCGCCGAGAGGGAGGGGGAAGAAACGGGCTGGGAGGCGCGGCGGCTAGGGTTCGCCCCTGCTCGCCCGCGCGGGGGGCGAGAGGAGCGAGACGGGGGTAAGATTTTGGCAATATTTGGCAATTAATCCAAGGCAAACTGTTCAAAGAACATCGGTGATCATTAAACCCCAAGATGTTTTCTTCTTGGCAGTTAGCCATATTTTCTATGCATCGAAGATATGTGTCACATTATCTAGATAATGGATACATCGGCCCAGCTTCTGAAGAAGTGCTTCTGTTCAACAGCAGCGCAACGCAAAGTGATCCACGATCTCACTATCAGTACAGCCAAAAGGACAAAGGCCATCATCAATTATTTGTTTCTGAAGCTTAAATAGCCCTGACCTTCAATCTTTCTTTACTAAGAAGACACATAAACATCGTCTCTTTCTTTGGAGCCAAATTGTTCCAAATTTCTTTGGCCGCACTGTCTTGAATTTTACCCTAATCAGAGACACGGTATAGGTTTCTGAAACAAAGTTTCTGTGCTATTGAGACACCATCCCCTTTTGTAAAAGGCCTCACTTAGATTTACAGCATTCAGGAAACCCACAAGCGCCTCATACTCCCGAGCTGCTCTCTCAGATCTCAAATGCCTCATTCAGATGTTGCATGCTTTGCAACCACGATCACTACTGTAACTACCAGCTTATTAATTTATTATGTGCAATCTTTCTCATCAGGCATTTGTACAAACATTCGGTGTGCAGCACATCTGAACCTGCAACATGAAAGCAAAACCAGAAATCCAACTAAGCACTACAACTCCACACGCACTCCAGTAACATAACTCCACAAGCAATCCTGTAACTACCTATTAGACAGTGATGGTTAACGAAATCGACAAAAATCACGATCATAGGAGGCAGCGTCACCTGTGGATGTGCTCGTGAGATGTCGGAGCCAGTACTGGGGCAGGGCAAGATCAAGCAGGACCAAACTGACCACAATTTGGAGGAGGTAGCAGCGCCGACGGACACGACGCATAGGCGGACCCAGAAAATTTTCAAAGCCTGGGCAGGCTGAAGAGTGACAAAAAAAAATCTCATACACATCAACTAACATAGACATTCGACAAGAAAAATAAACCCTCAACAAGAGGTTTCATGGATAAAGATGGACATCGTACATAAAAATGCATAATAGCACATGGAAATATGCATTACTAAATACGAGATTTTTAACATTTACAACGATGAACCATAAAGCTCAAATGTTCATCGGTACTAGACAATATCAAAACTTGAATGCTTGACCCTAAAAGCTTGTGCAAACACATGTCCAAATGCACCGTGTCCAAATGCATGCCGTCAATCATGTCCTAACTAGGATTAAGCCTTTTGGGTAGATGTCCTTTCCTTGTCTTCATCGCTTGGAACCGTTTAGCAATATCATCACAATCAAGTTCCCTAAATATCTCCCGCTCCGTGTAACATATCATCAAGTCATTGAACCAATCATTCTTCATCTTGTTACGCAATTTTGACTTGATTATCTTCATTGCCGAGAAAGCCCTCTCAACGGATGCCGTTGACACCAGTAATATCAAAGCCAACTCAATAAGTTTGTACACCAATGGAAAAACCAAATGTTTCTCCGTTTCAACCATCTTCATAGCCAAACTTTCGGTTGTGGACCTTCTTGTTGTGGTAAGCTTCTTGTGTCAACCAAAAAGTTTGTCATTTCTGAAATTTAACAATTTTTTGTTCAACAATAAGCTCTTCAAGTTCATTTCAACAATTTAGACACCATATTAATCTAAAATTGGACATTCGATCGGGTCTGTTAATCCTCCTAGGCATATGAAAGGCCTTTTTCATATGTTGTGTGGCCGAACGCTCACCCTCGAAAAAGCCGATGTGTCCCTAGCTCCGCTGGCCCGCAACCCAAAAATTTAGCACACGGTTCACTCAAAATAAAGCGTGTATGAACTAACACAAACATTTTTCTCCAAAAGAACTGTGTGATCAATTTTATTCTTCGTGGACCCATTCTTTCCCTCACACCATGTGTCATGTTTTGGCGCATCCTTTTCTTTTCTTTCCCGCTTCTTTTTCCTACCGTTAGCTACCTTCCCGCCAAGCCTGGTTCATCTATAAATCCAGTGAGTGCCACCGGTAGCTTAGAGTAGATCTGAAATGGCTGAAAAGACTGCGGAAACAATGCATCACAGCCGCAGATTTGTGCTGAGCCTGGAAGTACAAGCACAGACCGCGATGAATGAGGCAATGAGGGCTCCGGATTTCTAGATATGCAGTTATATACTTTTGTTGATGGTTTTGTAAGGGATATTATTGTGTCTTTGTGTGTTCCAATCAAATTATAACGGTTGAAATGAATTGTAGATGCTTAAATAGTTTATTCCATACATATGCTAAGTAGTTTGAATTTACAATTACCCGATTTCTATTTCCTGCCGGGGCTCTCTCTTGTCTTAGGGAGTGCTCACATCTAGCACGCGTTGGATCCCGATCAAACGGCTTAGAATAGCAGAGCGTATGCATGTGGGACAAAGCGGGGACCACGCGCACATGCGAGATGCCATCGCTTCGGGTCAAACGACGGGTTCAAGTGGTCCAGGGCTGCATCGCTATCCTCTATTCCTCTTACATCATCTACCTCATCCCCAGCTCCCCATCTCCAATCCCATGAAATCCGACCACGAGCACCACCATCGTGAAATCTGAGGCCGGCATAGGAGGAATCGGAGGTGGGGGTGGTGCGCATCCGACGACGCCCAGCCGGTCCCGGCGCAGCGGACCTCCACGGTCAACTCAAAATTCAAGGTCAGCACGACCTCCTCCGGGCGCGCGCGATTATAGAAAACTGGTACCAATAGTTCAACAAATACTTTATCACAATGCAATGTACTAGGGGGGGGGGGGGGGGATATTTCAAAGGTTCCACTCTAGGCTTGCTGTTGATCTGGCTGCCCCGCTCATCGCTGCCTCGCCTAGCGTCCGATTTGTCTATCCTGAGATCTGCCTGATTTCAACTCATGATGACGTACTCGTGAAGGATGTCATGCTTGCCGCAAATCGCTTCAATGCCTCCAGAGGCAGCGAACGATGTGCCTCCAATTGAGAGGGCAGTGAATTCAGGCTTGTCAGATCTTGTATTTTGTTAGTGATTTCGAGAAAATTGTGCTTTTGTACAGCTCGGCATTAGCTCAATAACAGAGGATATAATCTTATAAACATTCATGTGTTGTCTTTCCCATTGAAAATTTTCATTTTCTGGACCATGTACTCATTCCCAAAGTTTGGTGGATGTTTTGATTGCTTGTTAGAAAGATGACCATGGCAAAAATACTAAATATCTAGCTTAGTTGAATGTCAACAGTGAAGAATTTGGATGAAACATTATTTTGTGTTAGAATTTATAGTCTGCATACATTTAAAAAAAAAACAAGGCATATCTTTGGAGTAATTCTTGATGTAGCTTACACCCTTTGAAAACCAGAGAGGTAGCTTCCAAGACATGGTAACTGGCTAAATCAATCAAAACCTCTCTGATTGGGAGAGTCAGCGTCAACTCATATCAGTGCAGCTCTAACATGTTACTCTAGCCTCGTGTTTGTTTACAGACTGGTGCGTTTGTAGTATTCAGTTCCTTCATACATTTTTTTAGATAAAGGAAATATATTAATATTAAAAGATACTAATTATAGCCAGCCTCTGCAACAACGCCCCACCCTAATCCTAATGGTAGTACGGATGCACACAGCCAAAAAAGAGTAAAGAAAACTAAGAAATAAAAGTCCCGCCTATAGCCATCTAGACCTAGCAACAGCAATACAACCACTACCGTGAGAAGTACAGACTCTCCAAAAGCGACGCTTTCAAGAAGGGAATAGTGCAACAGCGCTGCCGTCGCCCGACCAAAGGTCTTAGGTTTTCACCCTGAAGATAGTCTCCACTCTCAAAACAATGCCTCCAACAAGAACATTGCCTGGCACAACCAGTTAAGGCCAGACTTTGGGTTTTCACCCTGAGAGGTAAGATTCTGAACTTTCCCTATGCTGCCGCCCCCACATACATATCACTGCTGCAGAGCCCGGAACGCCAAGCAGGTCCCTTAGCATCACGGAGACTCGAACCTCCTTTAGCCAGTCCACCAATCCGACCTTCATGATATTCTTTCTTCTGACTTCACCATGGACCAAAAATTCATCTGATGTCAACACAGAATAGAGCTTCGCGTCGCTCCCTCCGGAACCAAACGGTCAGAATAAAAACATGGGCACGCGCGACCGAAGACCACCCGATCCAGCAAACTGTAGACAAAAGATGCACCGTTCCATTCACCAGTGGAGCTTTCCGGAACTCATCTCTCCAGCCAGATCAAAGCAAACTGACCTCCAGAAGATATTTATCCTCGCATGCGAGAAACCCGAGGACAACCACCAAAAACAAAGCAAGATCAGCAGCCTCCACGCCGCTAATCCCTCCTGCCGGATCACCAAGGAAGAGGACATCGACGCGGATCATGCGTACCACCGCCGAACCGTTACCAGGGGCGGAGGCCACCAGCGCTCCACCGAATCCTCCATGGCTACCGACGGAGAGCCTCAGGCCCCGGGCAAGTAACCGTGCCGCCCAGCTTCCTCCACCGGCACTACATCACCTCCCATGGAACGCAACCGCGGAAACCCTCTTCTCCCCCTCGTCGATTCGACGGAGGGGGTGCCGCCGCCACCGCCAAAGCCAGACCGGGACCGGGGCCATGGCCGGGGCCGTTCATAAGTTCCTTCATACCTATGTGATGATGCTGGAAAACTTCCATTGCCATATTATTGTGAGAATAAAAGGCTTCTTAGTTGTGGGACACATTATTTTGTTTAACTTGTGCTTCCAGTTGCTTATGGTACTCAAATTATTGTTGCTTTTCTCTTACAATCAAGATATCGCGATCATCATTTCTATCTGCATACTTACTGTTTCATTGTATTCACAAAATCGCATGAAAATTCTTTATGAACTGGTTAATGAATGCTCCAACATTGTATTTGAACTTTATATATGTAACGTATCTTATGGCTTGAGTATTGTCCTGATTTCACCCACTGCGCCAGTAGCGCAACGGGCCATCTAGTGAGGCTAAGAGATGCTGGGATTTAGCAGAATGAAACACGTGAGAAACTTTTTGCAGCCTGCTCTCGAACAGGGAATTAGAAGATGTGCTGAAGCTTCCTCTTCTCCGGTATGCCCATCCTACTAACAATCGCATAATTCCAACGCTGCTGGGCGTGCAACACCAGCGCGAGTCCGACGGCCACGAGCGGGATCACCGCATCGCCGGCCTTAGCGAAGAAACGCCCTCCGCTGGCGCCGTCCACGAGCTCCTGCTCGCCCGAGTAGCGCGGCCCGACCACGTGCGGCAGCAGGCGCACAGCGGTGACGCCGACATAGAAGCTCCCCTCCAGCGGCATGCAGTTGACGCGCCACACGGCGTTGCCGATCACCTGCGGGAGCAGGAACAGGTCCTGCATCAGCGCCACCTGCTGCTCCACGGTCACGGCCTCCCTGTTCAGCGCGAGGATGAGCATGAAGAGGGCCAGGTGGACGCCGTAGACGTAGACCAACACCTTGCCGTCGCTCGGCACGCGCGCCAGGTCCAGCGGCGGCGACCGCGCCACCATTCGCGCCCTCGACCGCCATACCTTCTGCCCGAGGCGCAGCGTCAGACAGAACGCGCACAGGCTGAGGAGCTTCACCGCCCGGTCGATGGCCTCGCACAGCCGTCCGTTGTCGAACATGTAGTAGGGAACGCTGCTACTGGAAGACGGCGCCGTCGCGCCTTCGCCGGACCAGCGCAGGGTGACCCTCGCCAGGATCGCCTCGCCGCCGGTGACCAGCGGCATGCAGTACCCGAGAGCCTGGACGCCCAGCATCACCAGGGAGATGTACGGCGCCACGTCTTCGTGTGACCTGAGGTAGCGCAGCTGGCTGAGCACGACAGCGACGGTGGCCGACAGCAGCACGATGCAGAGCGCGCCATTGGCGACGCCACGGAAGAACCCACCGGACAGCTCCTGCAGGTAGTTGTAAGGTCGAGCCCTGACCTTAACCGCGTCGAAATGCAGCGGGTCGCCGGCCGTCCTCGTGCTTGCGATCTCAACCTTCGCCGTCGACATGAAAAACTTGTGCATCGTCGTGGATGGGTACTCGACCTTCACCTCGATGGAGCAGTCCATTCCTTCTTCCAGTTGGAGGTCCCTGATTGCGGAAGAGTTTTCCCGCGGCAGCCGGACATCCCGGCAGCCGATCAAGTGCATCAGGCCGTCCTCTGGATCGTACACGCCTTCCAGAGACATTACTGAGTTTTGAGGCCATTGGTGCTGAGAAATGGTTAGCTCGGCCGACACGTTGAGTAACCGGTGCCCCTCAGAGCTTGCTTCTTTTCCCGAGTGCGGCCTATAGGTATAGCGATCAATGATCTGCTGGAGAGAGATGACCTCCAAGAAAAGGAACGGCCGCTCAATCCATTCGTGTCGGAACAATCCGGGCACGGTCGAGAAAATGAGAATGAGCCTGTCGGCGAGGGTGGACAGGCTCCTCATCTCATCGCTGGCGTCATCTATCCTGGGATAGCTCAGGGGCAGAGACTGTGGAATAACCTTGCGCCAGTCGAACGGCGATCCACTCCTGTTGCGCAGCTCGACGGCCTGCTGGACCTTTGTGTAGTTGTACTTGTACGGCACCAGCGGCTTGCCGTCGTGGGTGTAGTCGCCCCAGAGACGCGGCGAGCCTATGCGCTGCCGGAACGACAGAAGGGGTGGTTGTGCCACTCGGCCTGCAGCATCCACGCCGTATATCAGTCCCAGCATGGTGTCCATGCGGGTGATTGACAGCGTCGTCGGGAAGAAGATGCACACCCGGAAGTCGCACGTCAACCTGCCCGCGCCGCGGCATGCCATCATGCAGGCCTGCCCTGTTGATGCGTTCCACACGCCCTCCGCCGACAGCGTCTTCCCGCTCAGCCCCGTCCGCCACATTGCCGTGTCCCGGTCCTCCCATGGGTACAGGGCACGGAGCACCATCGATACCATGGCGGTGCCAGCCGCGCCGGCCATGTTGTACCCCTGCTGCTCCTGGCATTGGAGGTCCTGCAATATGATGCGAACCCCGGCGGACACGTCTGCATCTGCTTCTAGGTCCATCTCGAACGGCCCGATGCCGTGGCAAGACGCGCCAGTCGTGGAGTTGCAGTGCCAGCCGGGGAGCATGGTGATGACTTGTCCATGACGACCGTACCGGCTAAGGACTGGGCATGGGTAGCTGCCTTTGTACACATCCCTTACACGGTTGGACGCACCATTGTCCGCATCATTCCAAGGGAGCGCGTCACCCACGCCGGCGGGGAGCTCTTCGGGACGAAAATTGTACGCGCCGGACGAGATGAGCCCTGACCTGAGCTGCACGGTGTCGAAGTAGGAGGCGTCTGACGGGGAGCTCGTGCTCCCCATCTGGCCGAGAACCTCTCGGGTTGTCAGTGTCAGCTTCTCCGGGTACCGTAGCACGAGCAGTATGTTGTTGTCGGCAGTTACCGGTGGCTGGAAGCTGCTCCAGCCGCCGGAGTTCTTGGCCCAGCCCCACGGGTCAACGCTGTCGGCGCTGCGCTTCGGCAGAACAGCACTCCCGACCATGCAGAGCACCCGCTCGGCGTCGTCTTCGCCACTGCCCTTCGCCCTCTCCGTGTACACGCCTTCAAATATGATCTTGAGCCTGATGCTACCAGCAGAAAGGTTGAACTCCGGCGATGCTGCGAACATGTCGGGGCCGAAGTCCGGCACGACGCTCTTCTGGTTGACGGTAAGGATGAGCACGCCGCTGACATTGACGGCTGCCCTTGCACGGTGCTCCTCGCCGCCGTCCACATGCGTGACCACGAATGCAGCGAGCGACAGGGGGTCAGGCAACCGGAGAGCGTCCTTGTTCGACGCGTCGCCAGCATCGAATGGCACCAGAGGCGCTTTGCCGGCGTCCTGGCGCCAGTCTCCCTTCTCGAAAGATAGTTGGCGCCTCAGGCGGTCGGGACGGTTGGTGTCGTAGGGTAGCCCGGTGGCCGAAGAGAGCACTGACTGGCAATGGCGGCTGACATCGGCGAAGCGGAGGTAGTCGTGCTCTTTCTCGCTTATATATACTGGATCGAAGTGTATGGAGTAGGACGCGATGCACATATTTAGCAGGATCACAGCAAGAAACTGCACAGTTGAGGCCATAATAACCGCTGGCTCCTGAATCCTGAAGCTGCAAGAGATGAAGATGTCCGACAATTTCAGGCAAGCAACATGGGGGAGACTAGAGTTGAATACAAATGCACGAATAAGAGTTTTCGAAGGAAACATGAAGACTGTAGATACATGGACTAAAAAAAATACCCGGATAACTCACTGAAACTCAAATCTCCACTTCACTCTGGAGAGTTGCTTGGTTCTCTCAATTAAGACTGAAATTTGTGAGCAGCCAGTTTAGCTTCAGACTTGATTTATGGATCTGAACAGATGTGAATACAATATAGTATTCTGGAGAAAAGATACTGTGATGATCCGATCCCGTTCTCCATGGCAGAATTGGGAGAAGCCCCGGATCGACCACATGCTCCACAGCCTTGAAGTCAACAGTAAACACGATTTTAAGTGATAAAACCCCAACCATGCGATATGCACCCCCCATGGCCCCATGTGCACTACAGAAAGCAGGAGAGGCAAGATATAGTAACATGGTTTTGTGAAAACTCTGCGCACTATGTAACATGCAAATTCTTACAATCCTAGTCCAAAAGGTACTAGCGTAGTTCTTGTTTAGGTCCAACTTTGTAGCATAAACCCTTTCAACAGGGATGGTAACACAATATTCTCTTAAGTCCTACTGTATCTCCTAGATTCAACATTGTAGCATAAATCTTGTTTAGGTTCATACAATTTGGTTATCAGTACCATGGTACTACTGTATCTCCTAAGTCCTGGATCGACAAACCTGCAAACTAAAAGGTATAAGTTCGAGAGAAAGAGAAAAGGTATAAGCACCGATCTTGAATAAAAAATCAGCAGAAGCAAAAAAGAGGAACACGAAGCAAACAACAGGTGATCAATTGCATCTTGTAGCACGCCAATCAAAATCTTCCTAAAGCCCAAGGACAGCGGCTACCACATCCCTAACCTCATCTGAATTTTATTTGGCCAGAAATCAAAGTAGGATGTCAGCAGCTTTTCGTCAGAAACTGGAACTCCCAGATATTTCATTGGGAAGACCCCAGTTTCACAATTGAACAAGTTAGCCACACGCTCTTGTTCTTCTTTACCCACCCTAAGGACAAAAATTTCGCTTTTCTGATAATTAATTCTCAAACCTGACATTGCCTCATAGCAATACAGCAGAAACTTCATGGTAATCATAGATTGATCAATCAATTCTAAGAAAAGACCAATGTTCGTCTGCGTACTGTAAATGCGTGATTCCACCTGACACCAGATGTTGAACCAAGCCTTCCAAGTGACCTCTGTCTCTAGCTGCCGTAGTCATAGCTCCCAAAGCATTAGCAACTGTAAAAAAAAGTAGCAGGAATAAAGGGCCGCCTTGCCGCAACCCTTTATAAGTGCGAAAATATTCCCCATATTCGCCATTGATATTAGACTTTGCCCGTCTAAACTACCAATATCCATTCAATCCAGAGTTCACAGAAACCCTTCTTTTTTAGGACATCTCGAATGAAGACCAGTGAATTTTCTCATATGCCTTCTAGATATCAGTCTGAGAACTATGCCCTTCGCATGAGTTGTTTTCAGTTCGTGCAAACTACTACAGCATCTTAACCATGCTTCGAAGAACGCTGACACTCGCCTAAAGAAGGCGCTAGAAGATGTGCTGCAGCTTCTTCTGCTCCGGCTTGCCCATCCTACTAACAATCGCGTAATTCCACCGCTGCTGGGCGTGCACCACGAGCGCGAGCGCAATGGCGGCGAGCGGCATCACCACGTCACCAGCCTTGACAAAGAATCGCCCGCCGCTGACAACATCCATGAAGTCCTGCCTGCCTGAGAAGCGTGCGCTGACGAATTCATCAGTGGGCCGCACGTGGTCGTACATGTGCGGCAGCAGGCGCACGGCGGTGACGCCGACGTAGAAGCTCCCCTTGAGCGGCCTGCAGTTGACGCGCCACACGGCGTTGCCCATCACCTGCGGGAGCAGGAACAGGTCCTGCATCAGCGCGACCTGCTGCTCCACGGTCACGGCCCCCCTGTTCAGCGCGAGGATGAGCACGAAGAAGACCAGGTGAACGCCGCAGTGGTAGACGAACACCTTGCCGTCGCTCGGCACGCGCGCCGGGTCTAGAGGCGACCGCACCGCCAAGTGCTCCCTCGACTGCTGCACCTTCTGTCCGAGACGCAGCGTGAGGACGAGCGCACAGAGGCTAAGGATCTTCGCCGCCTGGTCGATGGACTCACACAGCCGTCCCCAGTCGAACATGTAGTAGGGAGTCCGGCCGGAAGACGGGGCCGTGGAAGCGTCACCCAAGGTGACCCTCGCCAGGATTGCCTCGACGCCGGTGACCAGCGGCATGCCGTAACCGAGAGCCTGGACGCCGAGCATGACAAGGGAGATGTACGGTGCCACATCGGCGTGCGACTGGAGGTACCGCAGCTGGGCGAGCAGAGAGACGATGGTGGCTGACAAGAGTAACATGCAGAGCACGCCATTGATGACGCCTCGGTAGAACCCACCCGGCTGCTGCTGCGGGTAATTGACAGGTAGAGCCCTGATCTTCAGCGCGTCGAAATGCAGCGAGTCCGCAGCCATCCTCGTGCTCGCTATCTGAACCTTGGCCGTCGACATGATGAACCGGTGCATTGTGGTTGGCGGGTACTCGATTTTCACCTCGATGGAGCAGTCCATTCCTTCCTCGAGTTGCAAGTCTCTGCTGCTGCTGGCCGTGGCCGAAGAGTTTCGCCGCGGGAGACGGACATCCCGGCAGCCGATCAAGTGCATCCGGCCGTCGTCTGGACTGTACACGCCTTCCAAAGACATTACTGGGTTTCGAGGCCGGCTGCCCTGAAACAGTTTGAGCTCGGCTGACACATTGAGGAGCAACGGATGCCCCTGCAATCCAGTCTCATTTCTTTGTATGCCTGATGAGGCGTCCGAGGGCGTATAGGGATTAATGAGCTGCCCGACGAAAAAGACCTCCAAGTGAAGGACCGGTTGCTCACTCCATTCCTGTCGGAACATGCCTGGAACGGTCAAGAAAAAGAGAGTGAGCATATGAGCCAGGGAGAAGGATGACGGGCTTCTCTTCGGGTAGCTCAGGGGCAGAGACTGTGGGACGATCTTGCGCAAGTCGAACGGCGATCCACTCCTCTGTCGCAGCTCGACGGCCTGGTCAACCTTCGTGTAGTTGTACTTGTACGGCACAGCGTCAGGGTTGAATCCCCAGAGACGTGGGGTACTCATGCGCTGCCGGAACGACAGAAGGGGCGGGTGTACCACGCCGCCGCCAGCGTCGACGGCGTTTATCTGTCCCAGCATGGTGTCTAGACGGGTGATTGACATCGTGGTCAGGAAGAACAGACACACCCTGAAGTCGCACGCCTTCCTGCCCACCGTGCCGCGGCATGCCATCATGCAGGCCTGCCCTGTCGATGCGTTCCACACCCCCTCCGCCGACAGCGTCTTCCCGCTCAGCCCGGACAGCGACATTGCCGTGCCCGTGTCCTCCCATGGGGACAGGGCGCGGAACACCACCGAAACCATCGCGGTGCCGGCCGCGCCGCCCATGCCGTAGCCCTGCTGCTCCATGCACTGGAGGTCCTGCATTATGATGCGAACCCCGGCGAGCACATCAGCATCTTCTGCCCGGTCCATCTCGAACGGCCCGATGCCGTGGCACGACGCTCCCGCCGTAGAGTTGCAGTGCCATCCAGGGAGCACGGTGATGTCTTGTCCACTGAACGCGTGGCGGTTAAGAGCTTCGCACGGATAGGTTGCCTTGTATGCATCCCTTGCACGGTTGGACACCACGTTGTCCGCACCGCCCGCAGAGAGCGCATCACCCACTCCGGCGGCGAGTTCTTCGGGTCGAAAATGGTACGGGCAGCACGACATGAGCGCTGACATGAGGTGCACGGTGTCGAAGTAGGAGTCAGCCGACACGGAGCTCGTGCTCTCCATCTTGCCGAACACCGCTCGGGTTGTCAGTGTCAGCTTCTTCGGATACCTTAGCACGAGCAGTATGTTGTTGTCAGCGGTGGCCGGCGGCTGGAAGCTCCTCCGGCCGGAGTTCTTGGCCCAGTCCCACGGGTCAACGCCATGGGTGCTGCGCTTCGGCAGAACAGCTCTCCCGACCATGCAGAGCACCCGTTCGCCGGCATCGTCACCATTACTGCCCTTTGCTGTCTCCGTGTACACGCCTTCAAATATAATCTGGAGCCTGGTGCTTCCGGCCGAAAGGTTCAACGCTGGCGACACGACCGATATGTGGGGCCCCGAGTCCAGCCCGGCGTTCTTTCGAGCGATGGTAAGGACGAGGACGCCGCTGACATTAACGGCTGCTGCCCTTGCACGGTCCTCCGAGTCGCCCTCAACATGCGTGAGCACGAATGTTGCGAGGGACAGAGGGTCAGGCAACCGTTGAGCGTCCTTCTTCGCCACCTCGCCACCATCGAATGGGATTAGAGGCGCTTTGCCGGCGTCCTGGCTCCAGTCACCCTTCTCGAAGGATAGCTGGTTCTTCATGTTGTTGGGACGGTTGGTGTTGTAGGGTAGCTCGGTGGCTGAGGAGAGCACGGACTGGCAATGGCGTCTGACATCAGCGAAGCGGAGGTAGTCGTGCTCTTCCTCGCTTAGGCGTAATGGATCGAACTGTAAGGAGGACGCGATGCAGAGATGTAGCAGGATCACAGCAATAAACTGCGCAATTGAGGCCATATCGACCGCCGGCTCCTGAATCCCGAAGCTGCAAGAGATGAAGAAGATGTCATGACAATTTCAGGCAAACAGTTGAATATGAAATGCATGAATAAGGGTTTTCGAAAGGAACATGAAGACTAGAGATGCATGCACTAAAATTACTCGGGTAACTTACCGAAACTCAAATCTGCACTTGATTGTAGAGAGCTGCTCGGTTAATGATCTCAATTAAGACTGGAACTTGTGAGCAGCCAGTTAACCTCATACCAGTTTATGGACCTGAACAGATGTGGATATACAGTAGAGTATTCTGGAGAGAAGATACTGAGATGATCCGATCCCGTTCTCCATGGTAGGATTGGGAGAAGTGCTGGATCAACCACATGCTCCACAGCCTTCAAGTCAACAGTAAACAAGATTTTAAACGATAAACTCCCAACCACGCGATATGCACCCCATGTGCACTTCAGAAAGCAGAAGAGGCAAGATATAGTAACATGGTTTTGTCAATACACTGCGCCCTGTGTAACTTGCAAAATCTTGCGAACCTAATCCAAATGGTACTACCGTATTTCTTGTGTAGGCGCAATATTAATTGTAGCATAAATCCATAATAATAAAAAAAAGTCAAAAAGGGATGTAAACACAGAAAAAAGTCAAGTCCAGCAGCATTATCTCTGAGTTGAAAAATATATCAGTACCATCCAGTTCAAATAATTTTGTTATTGGTACCATCCAGTTCAAACAAAAGAAACAACTGGTGATCGTTTGCAGCTTGTAGCACGCCAATGAAACATTTGCCCAAGCCCTAGTGGTATCTATACCAGAATCTATACCAGAAAAATCTATACCGGAATCCTTATGCAGGAACTAAGGTATGAAATGACACACTACCGTAGTCTCCTGGCAGTTAAATAATTTCACTACACTTTCGTAACTAAATGTTTATTTATTTTAAAACAGATTTTTTGTTGAGTTTCACCCTTTCACTCAAGAAAGTTTATAATAACATGCAAAGTAAAACTGATCTGATATAAGGACATAAAAAATAAAGCAGCTGCATAGGATTAGTGCTGATAGACATGGGCATAAAACTAGAGTGGTCACTAGAAAAATGGTTGCATTCATACATATGGCCACACAAATAAATCTTATACATTCATTTAAATGGTCATCGATCACTGTCAGATTCCAGCAATGTACATCAGAATGAGGATATCATGAACAAATACATCATACTCTACTTTTAATCTTCATCAATGTAATAATTTAGGAGAAAGACTTGGCAGCCTAAGTTACCAGATATATGATGAAGTGATGAACTACCAGTTTCATCTATGAATTTTCCATAAACAGAGGGCAAAACATCCAGACAATAGACACATACTAACCTTTTGTTTGGATTATTCTATTGAGCCATCAAAACCTAAAGACAATAGACAATTTTATGGGAAGGACACAAGACAACAATTCGATACCAATGTCCCTTGTATGACAAAGCTTATGCAAGTAGATACATTTATCATTTTAAAGGAGTTGATTAACACTCAGACATGTTTGAGTACAGAAATGTAGAATACAGACTAGCTCATTCTTTCAGACAAGAAAGTTTACAATGGCAGGCAATGTAAAAGCAACCTGATTTAAGCACAGAAGACAATTAAGTGTGCAGCACTCATGGAAGTATAAAATAGACATGAACAGAAACTATGGTGCTCAATCAAAACATGACTGCAAGCATTCATATTTGACATGAGTAGTTGATTACGACATTGGAGACACCAATATGGTCTTTGTTTTCTGTATATTCAGTAATTCACATTCGAGAACGTGTATCATGACTCATTATTCTCCAATTTTATTTTCATTCTCAAGAAATCAGCAATGAAACAAATATGTAACTGCAGCTAGCTCACATATTCTATCTGCGCAAACAATACTAAACATAACTCTTGCACAGACTGTTGGAGCCAGTTGGAGGGCTATGTGCAGTTTAAGTAGACATGACCTGATGTGATGGAGCACAATACTAGTTTCACTTAAGCATTCACAGATGCTGAAACATGTCAAAAACTGCGCCCTCCCATGTTAATCAGTAAATGTACCATATAAAAAAAAGAATTGCAATGTTTGAACGAGTTACAAATTAAAACAGGGATTAGGGAGTAATAATTTCGAACTACCTAGGATAGAAAATTTTGATTTTAACATGCTATTCGCTGCTGAACGTTCTAGCAAGCAAGGAGCAAAGCAATAATGTGATACATGCAGTTGTCACAGAAAAAAAGAAAGCAATGAAAATCAACAGATTGGCCATCATCCAGAAAGTATACGACATAAAGGCTGATTCCCATTATAATGTCTTGTCCATCTCAATGGGATATCGGTATTCGCCAGCTAAATATTCTCATCTGGCATTTGCCAACTAAATATTCTCATGACACCATCTACAACACTACATCTAGTATATATCATATAAGAAGGATTTGGATATTCCAGAAATTCCAAACTTAATGACCTTACAAAGTTACAAATCAATGATGAACAACAGAATAACCATCAGTCCATCACCTTAGCTCAGTTCTGCCGATAGGCGATATAATTGGCCAAGTACAAGAGCGGCGCTGCCTTCTCTTTGTCGAAATCAGCAAGTTGCTCCTTTGCATCCGAAAGCAGCTTCTCTGCAAACTCCCTCGACTTCTCCAGCCCTAGTAACTTGGGGTACGTCGTCTTGTCACTCGCCAGGTCCTTCCCCGCAGTCTTCCCTAGCTCCTCTGACGACTTTGTAACATCAAGGATGTCATCAACCACCTGGAACAGCAGTCCTATGGATCTCGCGTACTTGCGCAGCCGCTCAATCTGGTCATCCGAGCCACCCCCGATGATTGCACCGATAACCACCGAGGCCTCGAGCAATGCAGCAGTCTTGTGGAGATGGATGTACTCGAGGCGTTCGAGCGGTACAGCTTCAGTTGAGCCAGTCATTTCTAGATCAACAACCTGAAATAAAAGTAGAGAGACGTTTTATATTTTTTTTTCAGAAACGTGATAGCTTCAGTGGCACATCTGTGTTAAGGATAAATGGATAATTCAATTCCTGATGTAAATGTATATAGAGATACCTATGCAAATCATCCTTGTTAGGAAGGTATATGATTCGCAGAATTAGCACATTTGGTAATACTTTGTGAATGAGGAAATCGAATCGAATCTAATGACCTGGCCGGCGACGAGGCCCTCCGATCCGATGCAGCGGGCGAGCTCGCCGACTGCGCGGACGACGCGGGCGGCGTGCCTGTCGGCGTCGACGTCGGCGGGGTAGGAGCTGACGTCGGCCATGTGCTTGAAGGCGAGCGAGAGCAGCGCGTCGCCGGCGAGCACGGCGATGGGCTCGCCGTAGACGACGTGGCAGGTGGGCTTGCCGCGGCGGAGGTCGTCGTCGTCCATGCAGGGGAGGTCGTCGTGGACGAGCGACATGGTGTGCACCATCTCGAGCGCGGCGGCGGGGGGCATGGCCCAGGCCTCGCGGCCTCCGGCGACGCCGCAGGCGGCCAGGCAGAGGGCGGGGCGCACGCGCTTGCCGCCGGCCAGCAGCGCGTAGCGCATCGCGTCGTGGAGCGCGGCGGGGGGCTCGCCGGCCGGGATGGCCGCGTCCAGCGCCTGGTTCACGGCCACCGCCCGCTCCCCCATGTAGGCCTTGAAGTCGAACTCCGTGACGGTGGGGGCGGCCGCCGCCGCGACGATGGCGGAGAAGCGGCGGCGGTGGAAGGAGGTGGCTGCCACGGCGGAGGAGGCGGCGGGGGCGGGGAGGAGCGGGGAAAGGTGGGCACGTGAGGCAACCAGGGGCTGGAAGGCCGCCATTGCTTTGGGGTTAAGGCAAAGGGGATGGCAGCGGGGAGTGGCGGAATGAATTGGAGATGGCCTCGTGCATCGCGCGGCCTTCTTCTTATCTGATGACTCGGTGCAAACTGGAAAGTGGATACTGCGAGATGTAAGCACCTGTAAATTGTGGAAAACATGGTACATTGCCTTGAGGTCGATGGGATAGAGCTTGCCTTTTTTTGGTTTTGCTCAATCTAACACGACTGCCGATTTTCCTACCTAGGATTTTGCAAAAACTCATGGTCTCATGAGACAATAACCGCAAAGAGCAGGCGGCGGTAGCGGTGGCGGCGGTGGCGGCGATGATGATGATGATCGGAGGCGGATAAGAGGTTTTCGATCCGCGTGTCGGGGTGGAGCACATGTGCTAGAGAAGAAAATCGTGCCTCGAAGGGTTGTAGACATGGTCAAGGTGGCGATAGGATCGGGAGTAATGGCGGGTTAGGGCGGGACGCATGTAGGAGAGGGTAGGAGGGCGGCGGGAGAGGCGCGCGGAAGAAAGAGGCGGACCGTTGGATTCTAATCCAACCGTTGATCAACTTGAATGCGAATTTGGTAAGAAGCGTACAATTCATCCAATTGTTTCCTCCATTTTCTTTTCGAAAAAGTATTAGTGTAGTACTTAGCAGTGTAAATCAATTACCAAAAAAACTAAGAGAGTCAAGTTGCTTCCCAGAAAAGAAAAATCTCAAATTACTAATGCTTATGGAAATGAAACAATTTGGAATCTTGTATGTGGTTCGACTTTGAATGTCTATATTGTAGGATGCAATCAAATAGATTTTAACGAGACACATGTCACTTCGTCCCTCCACCGATCTCAGCCAACTACAGTAACCTTGAGAGTCTTCCTCTTCTAACCGGGCCGTCGCGGGCCGCTCCGCCAGGCTAGCTGGCCGGAGTTGGTAGTGGTGTGGCGCCGGAGTAGTCTAGGTTTAGTTTTAGGTTGTTCTTTGGTAGTTTTGCGGCTTGATGCCTCCGTTTGGGGGTTCTCCCCGTAGAGAAGACGATGGCCGGGATCCCTGCCGCCGGATCTGAGCCTTTCTAGGGCTGCTGCTCCTTCTTTCTCTGCTCCGATGGCTGGAGGGAGGAGAGGCTGAGAGCAGCATCGTCTTCCTCAATAACCTGGTGGCCGCAGGTTCTTCTTCTCCCTTGGATCTCAGCACAGGTGAAGCTTTCCTGGCCGACCGTGGCGGCGTGGGGGAGAGATGCTCTAGTGCTGTTAGGCTTGCTCTTTCTTCTCTCCTGGCCGGCCATGGTGGCGAGGAGGAGGTGGAGAGAGGCTTGCTGATTTTGTCTCAATGGGAGGGACCCTGCCCTATCTGCTGGTGTAGCTGCTGCTCCAGTGCGTTTCATTGGTCTTCTTCTCTGCCTTGCCGTGGCGGCGAGAGGAGAAGTGGCGGAGGGACGTGCTGGGCCTCTCCTCGTCAGCGCCTGCCTGCAGGGTGCTATGGAGCTTCGTCGTCGAAGCTCATTTGTGCGGAACACGCGCCACTCCTCGTCGACGGCATGATCTTTGGCCGGTATGGGAGCCCATCTGCTACCTCCAAGACGGAGGCTCTTCTTCGCTCTGTTCGTCGGAGCTCGACGCTTTTCCACCACCAAGTGGTTCGTCCCCGGAGGAGGAGAAGCGGTCGGCGGATCAGCAGCTTCGCCGGAAGTATGGTACCGAGCATCTTGGCATCGCATCTCGACGGCAACGTCTCGAGGTCGTCGGCGACTGGTGGCGGAGGCACCCAGGGACCCGATTGCTTTTTTAGTTTTTGTCTCAGGGTGTTCTATGTAAATTTAGAGGGCCTTTCTTCAAATTCTGGTTTCTCGGTGCAAAAATGCTAGAGGACCTCCTTGTATATTTGTACCCGCCACGTGTGTCGTAATGAAATCTCTGGGGCCTTCTAGGCCCTTTCCTTGTTCAAAAAAAAAGAAAATTTTAATGGGAATCATTAAGTTCTAAAAGAATTTTCCGTGTTGGAGGGGGTGGGGGGGTATAAGATCTTTCTGCCATCTCGGTTAGTACTTGCTCCATAGTGTTTAACGTAGCCGGTTGCTCCAAATCCTAAGTGCTTTCATAGATGTTCTCCATCGAAAATGTCGTTTGGTATTTGGCATTAATTTATATGATTGGTAATGTTTCTTTCAGACTTAGGTTAACAAATTTTAGTACTGGACAGAAACAACCAGGATAAAAGAAAAAGGAATAGCATCCACATGCTCGAGGTTAGAAAACCCATTGTTCCATAGCAATCTCAAGGCCCATTTGGATTGAGAATTTTCAAATTTCCTTTGTTGGATCACAACCCATACGGATTTCCTATAGAAGCCTTTTTGTATCATAAGAATAAAGTTGCAACATCCTATATAATGACTTAGTATATAAGAATTTTGGAGGGAAAAAGGCTAAGGAAAGGGCGGGAGGTTTGCTATTCAATGTTGAAGGAAGGTTCTATATAAAAAAAAGACCTTAGGGGCAAACAAAATAAAACACTTAGGGTGTGTTCGGTTGGTGTCACCAAGTGAAATGTAATGGGATGGTTTCACAGGTAGATCTCATTCCGGTGTTCGTTGGAAAATGGAATGGGACGAGGTGGTTCCTCAAAAGACAATATTCCCTTCAGATTCGAAACGCACCCATTCCTCAAAATCAGTGGAATCTCCCCGTTCCTCTATGTTAAAGTCACCCACACTTACTCAACTCCTCTATTCTCTCATAACTTTATTCTGCTAAACGCACCCCATGCATGCTCACATCTTCTATTCCCAGAATCTGTTACATTCCACTCTCCAACCGAACACAAGAACGGAACCAAGCCATTCCATATTCTAGCTCAAACTGAACACAAGAATGGAACCAACCCATTCTTCCAAAATGGAACCATGACATTACATTCCACTTGGTTCTCAAACCAAACACACCCTTACATCTCATCAAACACCGACTTCCACTTATGAAATGCCTTACAAATAAGGTTCGCGACGTCACGCAAGTAGGGACTTCATTTTGAAAAAGTCTATCATTACTTTCCACAAATTTCACATGATATAGATGGCAATGCTCGTGGAGGAACGGGGATGCACATGAAAGAAAAAAACTACATTGCACAAGTTTGACATGATATTTTAGAGAAACTCAAACATATAAAGGCCTCTTTGATTCGTAGATTCTCAACACACATGAGAGGGAAATAAAGAAAAATGCACGGCTTAAGTGTCATTACATCTTGCATCATGTGGGATTAGAAAACTATGTGAGTTTGTATCAAAGAGTGTTTGACAGCACACGGAACATGAAGGATTTTTCTTTTTGAGAGGATCATAATAAAAAGATATTTGAGAGATGAGAATTTTCTACCAAAATAAAGTATAGAGGAATCCATTGGGGCAATTCTTAACCATTCGAATTCCAAGAATCAAACAACATTCTCAGAAAATTTCCTAATAATTCCAATCCTTTAAAAATGCAATAAAGTAAATTTGAATCATAGAAGCTTTAAGCTTGGATCTCCAAGAAATATTATTTTGTGCTTTACATGAACCTTCTTGTTATTCGAATTTATGGGGAGCATATATAGATGCGATTTTGTGGGTGTGATGTTTTGACTCTTGGGTGCATATGCTTCCTTTATTTTGAAATGTATTTTTGATACATTTTGAAATGTTAAATCTCCCAAACGAAAATTTCCGCTATGAGATCACTTATTTCTAAATGGAAGTTATATAAGTTTTTCGTACTATGCTATGTTCGAAGAGAGCCTGAAAGCTGAAACCTCCTGGCCTATTTAGCCCCTCGCGTCTGGTCTGGTCTTAGGGTTAGGATAGGTTTTCTTGGCTTCGTCGCTGCGGTGCGGGAGGCGGTGATGCATGGAATAATGGTCGCTGCGGCTCTTTCCCCACCTCGATGAGGCCCTCTCCGGCGAAGTCGAGGAGCCTGCAGCCACGTTTTCTCGTCGGGATGTCATCCCTGTGAGATTAGGGTGTGCGGGCAAGACCGGCGAGGCGGTGGCAACGATCCTGCTTTTGTTTCTTCTTCACCAGCCTCGCCCCCGTTGCGGTGTCGCGTGCTCTGGCGCTGCTGCGAGGCATGGGAGATCGTTTTTAGGAGTTGTCCGGCGATTACCGTCCATGGCGGCATCGGTGGCGGTTGCTGGAAGGCAATTGATCCAGGACGAGGTGTTCGCTTGGCGGCTAGCGGATTCTGCGTTCTTCCTCGATGACGTCGACGAGAGGCGGCGAATTTGGAGTTCGAGGGGCGTGGGGTTGATCCCCGACCGATGAGCCACAATGATATGGGCTCCGTCGCTTGCGGCGGAGAGTTTTCGAGGTCCACAAAGCAGGACTCCTGCGACGGGGTCGCGCAGGTCTGAGGTTTGTTGGTGTGTTGTCCCCTCCGGTGCCTGCAGTGGTGGAGGGTGACAACCGGTGAAGATGAAGATTGCTGGAACCCCCAGAGATTGTTCTGCAATGTTTTATTTCCTGGGGTGTTTTCTGTAATTATCCTGGTTCACATATCCTTCCGAACTGTTTGGCTAGGTTCACGCGTGTGTATCTTTATACTTTCTGTTATATGAATACACATTGAATCCCTAAAAAAAACAGTATTTACCCTCCTCGATGTATTGAACTGCTCCAACGGCTACGAGGCTGCCACGCCCAGTACACATCCATCCAACCCCACGGCAGGCCACGTGTGGTTTTTTTTAGGGATTTCTATTTTCGTGCCCTCGGGTCCTTAGTTGTACTCAGTTTTCCCCAGCTCCTTAGTTTTTCCTCAGTTTTCCCCAACTTCTTGTCTATAACCCGCAGAAAGAGCTCGGACGGAAGGAATCCCGTTTAGTTGACGTTGGTTGGTGCCGGCAAGTGGGGCCGCTGTTGGTGCCCCGCAGTGGACACGTCTCCACTTATCCGGATCATCGTGGGACCCACAACTTGTCCACGTGAGAGCGCCGGACCCACGGCTTACCCGAGTGACCGTTGCAAAATGGGAGCCCGAGCTAGCCCCGCGCCCATGCCCGTGCCATTGCTTCCCCTTTCTTTCTCCGCGCCCCATTGTTCTTCTTCTCCGCCGGCGCAGCCCTTCTCCGGCACGCGGGTGATGTCTAGTTTCTCTTCGACCTCCCGTTCTTCATGGCCGCAGTATGGACCCGTGCCTTTGACAAGATGCCCCGACCGCCCACGCCAGGAGCCTCCGAAGCGGTCGATCCGTAAGACGGACGAGAACGGCAACCGTGGACGTGAGTTCGTTGCATGCGAGAGCTTGCCATATAGAGAGGGGGATAAGGTTAGATCTCGCTCCAATTTCTCTCGTTTTCTCTCGATTTTCTTGTTATTCCCTCGAATTTGGGATTTAGGGTTCACGTTGTTGTTTTCGGATCTTGAAGAAATGCGGGCATTTCGAGTGGATCGATGTGTACGTTCGCAGGCTTCGAGTTGCAGGAATCAATTGGCGCTATTGGGGGCGCAATTTGGGAGGGGGGACTTGTCTGTAGAGAATGCGGCGGAGAGAGGAGCCGTTCCGATTAGGGACCTTCCGATTATGCCTAATGCTCCCAATGCGAACCGGTGGAAGTGAAGGGAGAACTGAAGAAAATGAACAAGCGAGTTAAGGCAGCTGATCGAGTTGAAGAAGCAAGCTAATCCGATGGCTGGTTGTTTTTTTGTTGTATAATTACGATCGGATTCTTATCATTGCTCACCGAGCGCTAGAAGTTGTTACAAGGGATACCTAGTTACAAATCCATTATTCGGTTGGGATGTACTTGTAGTTGTTTTCAAAGTTAGTGTGTGCATTCACCGAAATTACCAAACTATATTCCCTAAAAGAAAAGGACAGCTAAAGATAGTTGATAATTGTTAGAGGGGTGACAAATAATGCAATCGCCGAAATTCGCAAAAATGTATGCCTCATGTTTATAACAAATTTATACCACTTTTAGGCCGTTTCAAAATACCAATACTATATCCCAAACTATATTCCCTAAAAGAAAAGGACAGCTCAAGATAGTTGATAATTGTTAGAGGGGTGACAAATAATGCAATCCCCGAAATCCGCAAATATGTATGCCTCATGTTTATACCAAAATTATACCACTTTTAGGCCTTTCCAAAATACCAATACCATATCCCAAACTATATTCCCTAAAAGAAAAGGACAGCTAAAGATAGTTGATAATTGTTAGAGGGGTGACAAATAATGCAATCACCGAAATCCGCAAATATGTATGCCTCATGTTTATAACAAAATTATACCACTTTTAGGCCGTTTCAAAATGGGATCCCTTTCAAAATAGGGTCCCTTCAAAATACCAATACAATATCCCAAACTATATTCCCTAAAAGAAAAGGACAGCTAAAGATAGTTGATAATTGTTAGAGGGGTGACAAATAATGCAATCGCCGAAATCTGCAAAAATGTATGCCTCATGTTTATAACAAAATTATACCACTTTTAGGCCGTTTCAAAATGCCAATACTATATCCCAAACTATATTCCCTAAAAGAAAAGGACAGCTCAAGATAGTTGATAATTGTTAGAGGGCTGACAAATAATGCAATCACCGAAATCCGCAAATATGTATGCCTCATGTTTATACCAATACTATATATTAAGTGGCAAACTCGTCATTGCATTCTCCACCGACGAGAGAGAGAGAGAGAGATGGGTGGCCACGAAGAGAGAGAGAGAGAGACAGAGGTTGCCACGAAGAGACGGATAGGGGTATACTGCCCGTTAGATCAGTGGATCAACGGTTCGTGGAGTCGATCCGTGTGACAACGGCTCAACCAATCGGGATAAGTTTGGGCTTCTCGGAGCATTTGTGACAAGTACTTGAGGGCAAAGCTGAGTAGTACTAAGAATCCAAGGGCACATAAATAGTAAATAGACTAAGGGATTCAAACAAAAGAATTACAAAATGAAAAATGTGTGTTTTGTACAATATAATTCATATTGGGCTACATCAAATTATTTGCAATTCAAATATACATGAGTGTGACAATTATGGCATCATTTAGACAAACTATGTTTTGGGAAAGATGTTTTGCAAAGGGGTTTGGGTGGAAAACCATGCATCTTCATAGCTACACTAGTGATTCCGAGAAGTGGCAATTTGTGGTAAAACTTGATTTATATATGTTTGTTAAGGTTTTCTAGGTGGCAGGTTGCGTAGGAAGACTCCATGAGTAGTTGCCACTATGTTTTTATTTTTTTGGATTTTTTTGCGCATGAAATGACTCAATTAGCTATGTTAATCTCATTTGTTGACTCTCTGTTGACCAGCTACTTGAGGGTAAAACTGAGTATATTGCACTTGCCGGTCTAAGTCCTCGAGGGGAAAACTGAGTACGGATAAAATTTCCGTATAAGGCCCGAGGTTATAACCGAGTACACCAAACGTCCCGGGGTTAGACTCGGGTAGCGGTGCACGCTGCAGCCGTGCATAGCGGACGCGTGTTGCCGTGCATAGCGGACGCGTGTTGCGGTACACGCCACCTTCGTCTTTATAGAGCCCCTCTTTCTCTCCCTCGACGCACGTTCTCACTGGCTCACTGCAACCGCCTCTCCTGTCCCATCATCTTCTCCACAACCGAAGAAAAAACCCCGAAGAAAACCGCCGGCGATGGAGAAGAATGAGATGCCCATTGTCGGCACATCAGCCGCCGCCCCCGTCCAGGCCCCCGTCGCTGCTTCCATCGTAGCAGCCGGCGCATCGGCCGCCGCCCCGTCCGGGCCCCCGTCGCTGCTTCCAACGTAGCAGCCGGCGCATCGGCCGCCGCCCCCGTCCGAGGCCCCCGTCGCTGCTTCCAACGTAGCAGCCGGGCGCATCGGCCGCCGCCCCCGTCCAGGCCCCCGTCGCTGCTTCCAACGTAGCAGCCGGCGCATCGGCCGCCGCCACCGTCCGGTCCCCCGTCGATTGGGACCCGTACGAACCAGTGCGATGACGACGCGCCGGAGAACCCCTACGACACCACCATCGTCGACAACGAGCCGGAGGTAACCCTTTGTTCCCTAGTTCTTATCTCATTTCAATCATTTTGTGTTAGATCTACCGTTATTACGGTTCGTCCGTTCCTAGTTCAATCCTTTTTTGTTAGATCTTGCGTTATTACTCGTTCGTTTGTTCCTAGTTCGATCCTTTTGTGTTAGATCTTGCGTTATTAGTGTTTGTGATTTGCTTTTGTTTAAGATTTGTGCCGATGATGATGAATATTTGGGCATAAATTGATTCAGGGTTTGGTCGATAAACAATTGGTGTGTACAAATTTGTTGTGCATGATCTTTGGTTTGCTCGACTCAAATCCCGGATATAAGTGTGTCCAATGTAACCGAGGCTACCTCTTTTTTCGAGCCCATATTATCATGCATGATTTTTTGTTCACTCTCTGTTCCATCATCGTTGCAATTGACTCCGTGTTTTTTGCACGATCTTTGGTGCTACGTGACAGGTGCGAGCAGCGACGTCGACGAGCGACGACGAGTCCTTCCACACCAAGACTCGTCACGTCCTCGGGAGGCTGCAGTCCGGCCATTACGATGGCCCTTTTGCTCGAGGCATTTACAAGTGCCCCTTACGCAACAGGAAGCTCCGCGCCACCGACTTCAACTCCCCGGTGAACCATGCTGAATCCATTGGCAGATGTGGCGCTAGAGTTGGAAGGACCGTGAACGTGCATGCGTACATGGCCAAACACAAAGCACTTGGGATTCACCTGCGCAACCTCCAAGCGAGTCACACGCGCTACCTGGAGGCGTTGAACGTGCCCACTGCACTCTCTGTATGTAGAGCAGCTTAATTTCATGTAAAATGTAGCTTATGTTGGATCTATCGGTACTACTTTTGGATCTGTCCTGAATATATCTATGCTATGTTGGTTGCTGTATGCAGCTTATCCTATATTTTTTCTCTGGATTTGTGCCCTAGATTTCCTAACTGATTGGGTAAAAACGAAGGCATAAAGAAATGAATGGCGTTAAAAAACAGAAGGAGAAGCTGCTCTAGATTTGCTACCAATTTGGGCTATCAAATATGAATGAGATCGAGCGATAGAGAGGAAAAAGGTACATTGAAAACTGCTAATCCGGGCGGAAGAGACAGAAACCACTCGTGCCCCCGTCCCGGACCCACACGGCTCCACACGCTACGGCCCCACACGCTACGGCCACACAAACACGGCCTCGTCCTGTCCCACGCGGTCCCACACGACGCGACCCCACAAACGACACGACCCCACTCGTCGGCACGGAACGGTCAACTTAACGGATTCCTTCCGTCCGAGCTCCTTCTGCGGTTCAGACAAGGGCTTGGGGAAAACTGAGGAAAAACTAAGGAGCTGGGGAAAACTGAGTACAACTAAGGACCTGAGGGCACGAAAATAGAAATCCCTTTTTTTTACTCTCTCTATCCCGAAGTAATGTCATATATATTTGTCTAGATTTGCTTAATAAACTAAAACCCGCCTATATTCAAGCGTATATAGATAAACTTACAACTTACAGCAAGTAATTCAGAAAAAAAACGGAGTACAAGGAAGCATACAATACACACCCGGGAGCCGAATTGAATTTACCCGGGAGGGGAGTGGTGTTTTGGAACATGGGTGCATATGCTCCCTCTATTTTGAAAAGCATCTTACACAGATTTTTAATTTTAGAAAAATTGAAACAAAAAATTCGCATGTACATCTTCACGTGCTAGGCGAACACAAAGTCGTTTCATAAAAAATCGACTTATCCTGTAAAAAGGACAAAACTCAGGGGAAAAAATAATGTTTTTCACAAAAAAAAAATTCTCTTTTTTACATAGACCATAAAAATGTTGATTTACTTGACGAACACACTAAATGTAGATGTACATGTAGATTTTTTTGTCAAATTTTTCGACATTTCGAAATATGATTTTTTGGTAGAGGGGGTGCGTCCCGGGAGCCGAATTGAATTTACCCGGGAGCATATGCTCCCTCTATTTTGAAATGCAGACTGATAAGATCATGCTTGGGTCACCTGCTGAGGTTCTCATCGAGGGACCGGCGAAGAAGCGTCGTGGAAGGCCGGCTAAGGTCGGCCACTTCCACGACGAGTCAGGGCCAGACCACTTCCTCAAAATCATCTTGAAGCCCACCTTCGGCCGCCTCATGATCCCTAAAGCTTTCGTCAAGTGGTTCGAAGAAATCCCTTCAAATAGCATCGTCACCACTGATGGCGTGTATTTCACACATTCGTTGGGAACCCCAAGAGGAAGGTATGATGCGCACAGCAGCAAGTTTTCCCTCAGAAAGAAACCAAGGTTTATCGAACCAGGAGGAGCCAAGAAGCACGTTGAAGGTTGATGGCGGCGGGATGTAGTGCGGCGCAACACCAGAGATTCCGGCGCCAACGTGTAACCTGCACAACACAACCAAAGTACTTTGCCCCAACGAAACAGTGAGGTTGTCAATCTCACCGGCTTGCTGTATCAAAGGATTAACCGTATTGTGTGGAAGATGATTGTTTGCAGAGAAAACGATAAAACAAGTATTGCGGCAGATTTGTATTTCGAGTATTAAAAGAATGGATCGGGGTCCACAGTTCACTAGAGGTGTCTCTCCCATAAGATAAAAGCATGTTGGGTGAACAAATTACAGTCGGGCAATTGACAAATAGAGAGGGCATAACAATGCACATACATGTCATGATAAGTATAGTGAGATTTAATTGGGCATTACGACAAAGTACATAGACCGCCATCCAACTGCATCTATGCCTAAAAAGTCCACCTTCGGGTTATCGTCCGAACCCCCTCCGGTATTAAGTTGCAAAGCAACAGACAATTGCATTAAGTATGGTGCGTAATGTAATCAACAACTACATCCTCGGACATAGCGCCAATGTTTTATCCCTAGAGGCAACAGCACAACACAACCTTAGAACTTTCTGTCACTGTCTCAGGTGTCAATGCAGGCATGAACCCACTATCGAGCATAAATACTCCCTCTTGGAGTTAAGAGCAAAAACTTGGCCAGAGCCTCTACTAATAATCATGCAAGATCATAAACAACACATATGTAATAACTTGATAATAAACATAACATGGTATTCTCTATCCATCGGATCCCGACAAACACAACATAGAGTATTACAGATAGATGATCTTGATCATGTTAGGCAGCTCACAAGATCCAACAATGAAGCACAATGAGGAGAAGACAACTATCTAGCTACTGCTATGGACCCATAGTCCAGGGGTGAACTACTCACTCATCACTCCGGAGGCGACCATGGCGGTGTAGAGTCCTCCGGGAGATGAATCCCCTCTCCGGCAGGGTGCCGGAGGAGATCTCCATAATCCCCGAGATGGGATTGGCGGCGGCGGCGTCTCTGGAAGGTTTTCCGTATCGTGGTTTTTCGCATCAGGGGTTTCGCGACGGAGGCTTTAAGTAGGCGGAAGGGCAGAGTCGGAGGGCTGACGAGGGGCCCACACCATAGGGCGGCGCGGGCCCCCTCTGGCCGCGCGGCCCTATGGTGGCGGCGCCCGATACGTCTCCGACGTATCGATAATTTCTTATGTTCCATGCCATATTATTGATGATACCTACATGTTTTATGCACACTTTATGTCATATTCGTGCATTTTCTCGGAACTAACCTATTAACAAGATGCCGAAGTGTCGCTTGTCGTTTTCTGCTGTTTTTGGTTTCGAAATCCTAGTAACGAAATATTCTCGGAATTGGACGAAATCAAGACCCAGGGGCCTATTTTGCCACGAACCTTCCAGAAGACCGAAGAGCATACGAAGTGGGGCCACGTGGTGGCCAGACCACAAGGCGGCGCGGCCAAGGGGGGGCCCGCACCGCCCTATGGTGTGGGGCCCTCGTCAGCCCTCCGACTCTGCCCTTCCGCCTACTTAAAGCCTCCGTCGCGAAACCCCTGATGCGAAAAACCACGATACGGAAAACCTTCCAGAGACGCCGCCGCCGCCAATCCCATCTCGGGGGATTCTGGGAGATCTCCTCCGGCACCCTGCCGGAGAGGGGATTCATCTCCCGGAGGACTCTACACCACCATGGTCGCCTCCGGAGTGATGAGTGAGTAGTTCACCCCTGGACTATGGGTCCATAGCAGTAGCTAGATGGTTGTCTTCTCCTCATTGTGCTTCATTGTTGGATCTTGTGAGCTGCCTAACATGATCAAGATCATCTATCCGTAATACTCTATGTTGTGTTTGCTCGGGATCCGATGGATAGAGAATACCATGTTATGTTAATTATCAAGTTATTGCATATGTGTTGTTTATGATCTTGCATGCTCTCCGTTATTAGTAGAGGCTCGGCCAAGTTGATGCTAGTAACTCCAAGAGGGAGTATTTATGCTCGATAGTGGGTTCATGCCTGCATTGACACCTGGGACAATGACGAAAAGTTCTAAGGTTGTGTTGTGTCTGTTGCCACTAGGGATAAAACATTGATGCTATGTCCGAGGATGTAGTTATTGATTACATTACGCACCATACTTAATGCAATTGTCTGTTGTTAGCAACTTAATACTGGAGGGGTTCGGACGATAACCTCGAAGGTGGACTTTTTAGGCATAGATGCAGCTTGGATGGCGGTCTATGTACTTTGTCGTAATGCCCAATTAAATCTCACTATACTTATCATGACATGTATGTGCATTGTTATGCCCTCTCTATTTGTCAATTGCCCGACCGTAATTTGTTCACCCAACATGCTTTTATCTTATGGGAGAGACACCTCTAGTGAACCGTGGACCCCGGTCCATTCTTTTATACTCGAAATACAAATCTGCCTGCAATACTTGTTCTTTACTCGTTTTCTCGCAAACAATCATCTTCCGCACAATACGGTTAACCCTTTGTTACAGCAAGCCGGTGAGATTGACAACCTCACCGTTTCGTTGGGGCAAAGTACTTTGGTTGTGTTGTGCAGGTTCCACGTTGGCGCCGGAATCCCCGGTGTTGCGCCGCACTACATCCCGCCGCCATCAACCTTCAACGTGCTTCTTGGCTCCTCCTGGTTCGATAAACCTTGGTTTCTTTCTGAGGGAAAACTTGCTGCTGTGCGCATCATACCTTCCTCTTGGGGTTCCCAACGAACGTGTGAAATACACGCCATCAAGCATATTTTCTGGCGCCGTTGCCGGGGAGATCAAGACACGCTGCAAGGGGAGTCTCCACTTCCCAATCTCTTTACTTTGTTTTTGTCTTGCTTTATTTTATTTACTACTTTGTTTGCTGCATTATATCAAAACACAAAAAACTTAGTTGCTAGTTTTACTTTATTTGCTATCTTGTTTGCTATATCAAAAACACAAAAAAATTAGTTACTTGTTTTACTTTACTTAATATCATGCATGTTTTTATTTCACTAGTTAAGCATAATGGAAAACAACAAAAATATGAGAGATCTTTATGAACTTTATCTTGAATTAGGACATGATGTGTTTGAAGAGAGAATTAAAAAACCCATGGAACTTTATATGCATGCTAATGGGAATGTTATTACTATGGATGCTTTGAACACCATTGTTGCTAATGCTATGGAAAATTCTAAGCTTGGGGAAGCTGGCTCGATGAGCATGATCTTTTTAGTCCCCCAAGCATTGAGGAGAAAATTTTCTTTTATGATTACAATATGCCTCCTATATATGATGATAGCCACTTTGTTGAATTTGCTCCCACTACAACTAATAAAATTGATTATGCTTACGTGGAGAGTGATAATTTTATGCATGAGACTCATGATAAGAATGCTTTATGTGATAGTTACATTGTTGAGTTTGCTCATGATGCTACTGAAAATTATTATGAGAGAGGAAAATATGGTTGTAGAAATTTTCATGTTACTAAAACACCTCTCTATGTGCTGAAATTTTTGAAGCTACACTTGTTTTATCTTCCTATGCTTGTTACTTTGCTCTTCATGAACTTGTTTATTTACAAGATTCCTATGCATAGGAAGCATTTTAGACTTAAATGTGTTTTGAATTTGCCTCTTGATGCTCTCTTTTGCTTCAAATACTATTTCTTGCGGGTGCATCATTAAAATTGCTGAGCCCATCTTAATGGCTATAAAGAAAGAACTTCTTGGGAGATAACCCATGTGTTATTTTGCTACAGTACTTTGCTTTATATTTGTGTCTTGGAAGTTGTTTACTACTGTAGCAACCTCTCCTTATCTTAGTTTTATGTTTTGTTGTGCCAAGTAAAGTCTTTGATAGTAAAGTAAATACTAGATTTGGATTACTGCGCAGAAACAGATTTCTTTGCTGTCACGAATCTGGGTCTAATTCTCTGTAGGTAACTAAGAAAATTAAGCCAATTTACGTGAGTGATCCTCAGATATGTACGCAACTTTCATTCAGTTTGGGAATTTTCATTTGAGCAATTCTGGTGGCCTAATAAAATCCATCTTTACGGACTGTTCTGTTTTGACAGATTCTGCCTTTTATTTCGCATTGCCTCTTTTGCTATGTTGGATGAATTTCTTTGATCCATTAATGTCCAGTAGCTTTATGCAATGTCCAGAAGTGTTAAGAATGATTGTGTCACCTCTGAACATGTTAATTTTTATTGTGCACTAACCCTCTAATGAGTTGTTTCGAGTTTGGTGTGGAGGAATTTTTCAAGGATCGAGAGAGGAGTATGATACAATATGATCAAGGAGAGTGAAAGCTCTAAGCTTGGGGATGCCCCGGTGGTTCACCCCTGCATATTCTAAGAAGACTCAAGCGTCTAAGCTTGGGGATGCCCAAGGCATCCCCTTCTTCATCGACAACATTATCAGGTTCCTCCCCTGAAACTATATTTTTATTTCGTCACATCTTATGCACTTTGCTTGGAGCGTCGGTTTGTTTTTGTTTTTGATTTGTTTGAATAAAATGGATCCTAGCATTCACTTTGTGGGAGAGAGACACGCTCCACTGTAGCATATGGACAAGTATGTCCTTAGGCTCTACTCATAGTATTCATGGCGAAGTTTCTTCTTCGTTAAATTGTTATATGGTTGGAATTGGAAAATACTACATGTAGTAAGTCTAAAATGTCTTGGATAATTTGATACTTGGCAATTGTTGTGCTCATGTTTAATCTCTTGCATCATATACTTTGCACCCATTAATGAAGAAAGACTTAGAGCTTGCTAATTTGGTTTGCATATTTGGTTTCTCTAGAGTCTAGATAACATCTAGTATTGAGTTTTGAACAACAAGGAAGACGGTGTAGAGTCTTATAATGTTTACAATATGTCTTTTATGTGAGTTTTGTTGTACCGTTCATCCTTGTGTTTGTTTCAAATAACCTTGCTAGCCTAAACCTTGTATCGAGAGGGAATACTTCTCATGCATCCAAAATCCTTGAGCCAACCACTATGCCATTTGTGTCCACCATACCTACCTACTACATGGTATTTATCCGCCATTCCAAAGTAAATTGCTTGAATGCTACCTTTAAAATTCCATCATTCACCTTTGCAATATATAGCTCATGGGACAAATAGCTTAAAAACTATCGTGGTATTGAATATGTACTTATGCACTTTATCTCTTATTTAGTTGCTTGTTGTGCGATAACCATGTTTCTGGGGACGCCATCAACTATTCTTTGTTGAATATCATGTGAGTTGCTATGCATGTCCGTCTTGTATGAAGTAAGAGAGATCTACCACCTTAATGGTTGGAGCATACATATTGTTAGAGAAGAACATTGGGCCGCTAACTAAAGCCATGATTCATGGTGGAAGTTTCAGTTTTGGACATATATCCTCAATCTCATATGGGAATAATAATTGTTGCCACATGCTTATGCTTTAAAGAGGAGTCCATTATCTGTTGTCCATGTTGTCCCGGTATGGATGTCTAAGTTGAGAATAATCAAAAGCGAGAAATCCAAAATGCGAGCTTTCTCCTTAGACCTTTGTACGGAGCGGCATGGAGGTACCCCATTGTGACACTTGGTTAAAACATGTGTATTGCGATGATCCGGTAGTCCAAGCTAATTAGGACAAGGTGCGGGCACTATTAGTATACTATGCATGAGACTTGCAACTTGTAAGATATAATTTACATAACTCATATGCTTTATTACTACCGTTCACAAAATTGTTTCATGTTTTCAAAATAAAAGCTCTAGCACAAATATAGCAATCGATGCTTTCCTCTTTGAAGGACCATTCTTTTTACTTTTATGTTGAGTCAGTTCACCTATCTCTCTCCACCTCAAGAAGCAAACACTTGTGTGAAGTGTGCATTGATTCCTACATACTTGCATATTGCACTTGTTATATTACTCTATGTTGACAATTATCCATGAGATATACATGTTACAAGTTGAAAGCAACCGTTGAAACTTAATCTTCCTTTGTGTTGTTTCAATACCTTTACTTTGATTTATTGCTTTATGAGTTAGCTCTTATGCAAGACTTATTGATGCTTGTCTTGAAGTACTATTCATGAAAAGTCTTTGCTTTATGATTCACTTGTTTACTCATGTCATTACCATTGTTTTGATCGCTGCATTCATTACATATGTTTACAAATAGTATGATCAAGGTTATGATGGCATGTCACTTCGAAATTATCTTTGTTATCGTTTTACCCGCTCGGGACGAGCGAAACTAAGCTTGGGGATGCTGATACGTCTCCGACGTATCGATAATTTCTTATGTTCCATGCCATATTATTGATGATACCTACATGTTTTATGCACACTTTATGTCATATTCGTGCATTTTCACGGAACTAACCTATTAACAAGATGCCGAAGTGCCAATTCGTTTTCTGCTGTTTTTGGTTTCAGAAATCCTAGTAACGAAATATTCTCGGAATTGGACGAAATCAAGACCCGGGGGCCTATTTTGCCACGAACCTTCCAGAAGACCGAAGAGCATACGAAGTGGGGCCACGAGGTGGCCAGACCACAAGGCGGCGCGGCCAAGGGGGGGCCCGCGCCGCCCTATGGTGTGTGGCCCTCGTCAGCCCTCCGACTCTGCCCTTCCGCCTACTTAAAGCCTCCGTCGCGAAACCCCTGATGCGAAAAACCACGATACGGAAAACCTTCCAGAGACGCCGCCGCCAATCCCATCTCGGGGGATTCTGGAGATCTCCTCCGGCACCCTGCCGGAGAGGGTATTCATCTCCCGGAGGACTCTACACCGCCATGGTCGCCTCCGGAGTGATGAGTGAGTAGTTCACCCCTGGACTATGGGTCCATAGCAGTAGCTAGATGGTTGTCTTCTCCTCATTGTGCTTCATTGTTGGATCTTGTGAGCTGCCTAACATGACCAAGATCATCTATCCGTAATACTCTATGTTGTGTTTGTCGGGATCCGATGGATAGAGAATACCATGTTATGTTAATTATCAAGTTATTGCATATGTGTTGTTTATGATCTTGCATGCTCTCCGTTATTAGTAGAGGCTCGGCCAAGTTGATGCTAGTAACTCCAAGAGGGAGTATTTATGCTCGATAGTGGGTTCATGCCCGCATTGACACCGGGACGAGTGACGGAAAGTTCTAAGGTTGTGTTGTGCTGTTGCCACTAGGGATAAAACATTGATGCTATGTCCGAGGATGTAGTTATTGATTACATTACGCACCATACTTAATGCAATTGTCCGTTGTTAGCAACTTAATACCGGAGGGGTTCGGACGATAACTTCGAAGGTGGACTTTTTAGGCATAGATGCGGTTGGATGGCGGTCTATGTACTTTGTCGTAATGCCCAATTAAATCTCACTATACTTATCATGACATGTATGTGCATTGTTATGCCCTCTCTATTTGTCAATTGCCCGACTCGTAATTTGTTCACCCAACATGCTTTTATCTTATGGGAGAGACACCTCTAGTGAACTGTGGACCCCGGTCCATTCTTTTATACTTGAAATACAAATCTGCTGCAATACTTGTTCTTTACTGTTTTCTCTGCAAACAATCATCTTCCACACAATACGGTTAATCCTTTGTTACAGCAAGCCGGTGAGATTGACAACCTCACTGTTTCGTTGGGGCAAAGTACTTTGGTTTTTCTTGTGCAGGTTCCACGTTGGCGTCGGAATCCCTGGTGTTGCGCCGCACTACATCCCGCCGCCATCAACCTTCAACGTGCTTCTTGGCTCCTCCTGGTTCGATAAACCTTGGTTTCTTTCTGAGGGAAAACTTGCTGCTGTGCGCATCATACCTTCCTCTTGGGGTTCCCAACGAACGTGTGAAATACACGCCATCAGCACCTCGTCGCCCCACTTTGTATCCCTTTCGGTCTTCTGGAAGGTTCGTGGCAAAATAGGACCCTGGGTCTTGATTTCGTCCAATTCCGAGAATATTTCGTTACTAGGATTTCTGAAACCAAAAACAAGCGGAAATACGAGCAATCGGCTCTTCGGCATCTTGTTAATAGGTTAGTTCCGAGAAAATGCACGAATATGACATAAAGTGTGCATAAAACATGTAGGTATCATCAATAATATGGCATGGATCATAAGAAATTATCGATACGTCGGAGACGTATCAGCATCCCCAAGCTTAGTTCTGCTCGTCCCGAGCAGGTAAATTGATAACAAATATAATTTCTGAAGTGACATGCCATCATAACCTTGATCATACTATTTGTAAATATATGTGATGAATGCAGCGATCAAAACAATGGTAATGACATGAGTAAACAAGTGAATCATAAAGCAAAGACTTTTCATGAATAGTACTTCAAGACAAGTATTAATAAGTCTTGCATAAGAGTTAACTCATAAAGCAATAAATCAAAGTAAAGGTATTGAAGCAACACAAAGGAAGATTAAGTTTCAGCGGTTGCTTTCAACTTATAACATGTATATCTCATGGATAATTGTCAATATAGAGTAATATAACAAGTGCAATATGCAAGTATGTAGGAATCAATGCACAGTTTACACAAGTGTTTGCTTCTTGAGGTGGAGAGAGATAGGTGAACTGACTCAACATAAAAGTAAAAGAATGGTCCTTCAAAGAGGAAAGCATCGATTGCTATATTTGTGCTAGAGCTTTTATTTTGAAAACATGAAACAATTTTGTCAACGGTAGTAATAAATCATATGAGTTATGTAAATTATATCTTACAAGTTGCAAGTCTCATGCATAGTATACTAATAGTGCCCGCACCTTGTCCTAATTAGCTTGGACTACCGGATCATCGCAATACACATGTTTTAACCAAGTGTCACAATGGGGTACCTCCATGCCGCTTGTACAAAGGTCTAAGGAGAAAGCTCGCATTTTGGATTTCTCGCTTTTGATTATTCTCAACTTAGACATCCATACGGGACAACATGGACAACAGATAATGGACTCCTCTTTAATGCATAAGCATGTGGCAACAATTATTATTCTCATATGAGATTGAGGATATGTGTCCAAAACTGAAACTTCCACCATGATTCATGGCTTTAGTTAGCGGCCCAATGTTCTTCTCTAACAATATGCATGCTCCAACCATTAAGGTGGTAGATCTCTCTTACTTCGGACAAGACGGACATGCATAGCAACTCACATGATATTCAACAAAGAATAGTTGATGGCGTCCCCGAAGCATGGTTATCGCACAACAAGCAACTTAATAAGAGATAAAGTGCATATGTACATATTCAATACCACAATAGTTTTTAAGCTATTTGTCCCATGAGCTATATATTGCAAAGGTGAATGATGGAATTTTAAAGTTAGCACTCAAGCAATTTACTTTGGAATGGCGGATAAATACCATGTAGTAGGTAGGTATGGTGGACACAAATGGCATAGTGGTTGGCTCAAGTATTTGGGATGCATGAGAAGTATTCCCTCTCGATACAAGGTTTAGGCTAGCAAGGTTATTTGAAACAAACACAAGGATGAACGGTGCAGCAAAACTCACATAAAAGACATATTGTAAACATTATAAGACTCTACACCGTCTTCCTTGTTGTTCAAAACTCAATACTAGATGTTATCTAGACTCTAGAGAAACCAAATATGCAAACCAAATTAGCAAGCTCTAAGTGTTTCTTCATTAATGGGTGCAAAGTACATGATGCAAGAGCTTAAACATGAGCACAACAATTGCCAAGTATCAAATTATCCAAGACATTTTAGAGTTACTACATGTAGCATTTTCCAATTCCAACCATATAACAATTTAACGAAGAAGAAACTTCGCCATGAATACTATGAGTAGAGCCTAAGGACATACTTGTCCATATGCTACAGCGGAGCGTGTCTCTCTCCCACAAAGTGAATGCTAGGATCCATTTTATTCAAACAAAACAAAAACAAAAGCAAACCGACGCTCCAAGCAAAGTGCATAAGATGTGACGGAATAAAAATATAGTTTCGGGGAGGAACCCGATAATGTTGTCGATGAAGAAGGGGATGCCTTGGGCATCCCCAAGCTTAGACGCTTGAGTCTTCTTAGAATATGCAGGGGTGAACCACCGGGGCATCCCCAAGCTTAGAGCTTTCACTCTCCTTGATCATATTGCATCATACTCCTCTCTTGATCCTTGAAAACTTCCTCCACACCAAACTCGAAACAACTCATTAGAGGGTTAGTGCACAATAAAAATTAACATGTTCAGAGGTGACACAATCATTCTTAACACTTCTGGACATTGCATAAAGCTACTTGGACATTAATGGATCAAAGAAATTCATCCAACATAGCAAAAGAGGCAATGCAAAATAAAAGGCAGAATCTGTCAAAAACAGAACAGTCCGTAAAGATGGATTTTATTAGGACACCAGACTTGCTCAAATGAAAATTCCCAAATTGAATGAAAGTTGCGTACATATCTGAGGATCATGCACGTAAATTGGCTTACTTTTCTGAGCTACCTACAGGGAGGTAGACCCAGATTCGTGACAGCAAAGAAATCTGGAACTGCGCAGTAATCCAAATCTAATACTTACTTTACTATCAAAGACTTTACTTGGCACAACAAAACATAAAACTAAGATAAGGAGAGGTTTCTACAGTAGTAAACAACTTCCAAGACTCAAATATAAAACAAAAATACTGTAGTAAAAACATGGGTTGTCTCCCATAAGCGCTTTTCTTTAACGCCTTTCAGCTAGGCGCAGAAAGTGTATCTCAAGTGTTATCAAAGGATGAAGCATCAACATCATAAGCTCCCCCATCTGTAGTGGTACTAAGGGCTTTGTCAATTTTAGGCCTATAATAATATTTCTTTGGTTTAGGCACTTTAGAGACATACATAAACTTTTGCTCCTTTCCCACATAAGCTTTCTCTTTAAACTGTAAAGATGAAAAGGTTGAACCCAAGGTTCCCATAGCTTTTTCAAGTTTGCCAATCCTATTAATTTGATTATCATGGTCAACACAAGTTCCTAGGACACTAATTCTTTCATCAATTCCTCCTAAGGATTTATCAAGTTTATCAGTTTTATCAAGTAACATCTCCAACTTAGTTTCAACACTAAAAAATTTCTCTATGGTTTCCAATTTTTTCATAACATCCTCAAGGGAGGTTTCAATTTTAATTTCATTAACAGGTGGTGTTCCAAATAAACTCTCAATAATGCAACTAGCTTCTAAAGCGGGAGCGCCTAGGAAGTTACCTCCCGCGAGACAATCAAGAACATATCTATTCCGACTAGAGATACCAACATAAAAATTCCTGAGTAGGATAGTGGTGGAGTGTTTCTTAGTACACCTATTATGGGCATCACTAATTCTATACCAAGCATCTTTTAAACATTCTCCCCCTTGTTGCTTAAACGAACGAACTTAAACTTCAGGATTACTCATTTTAGCAGTAGTAAATAAAGCAAACTAGATAAAGTAAATGCAAGTAAACTAATTTTTTTGTGTTTTTGATATAGCAAACAAGACAGTAAATAAAGTAAAACTAGCAACTAATTTTTTTGTGTTTTGATATAATGCAGCAAACAAAGTAGTAAATAAAATAAAGCAAGACAAAAACAAAGTAAAGAGATTGAGAAGTGGAGACTCCCCTTGCAGCGTGTCTTGATCTCCCGGGCAACGGCGCCGGAAAATATGCTTGATGGCGTGTATTTCACACGTTCGTTGGGAACCCCAAGAGGAAGGTATGATGCGCACAGCAGCAAGTTTTCCCTCGGAAAGAAACCAAGGTTTATCGAACCGGGAGGAGCCAAGAAGCACGTTGAAGGTTGATGGCGGCGGGATGTAGTGCGGCGCAACACCGGAGATTCCGGCGCCAACGTGGAACCTGCACAACACAACCAAAGTACTTTGCCCCAACGAAACAGATGAGGTTGTCAATCTCGCCGGCTTGCTGTAACAAAGGATTAACCGTATTGTGTGGAAGATGATTGTTTGCAGAGAAAACGAGTAAAACAAGTATTGCGACAGATTTGTATTTCAGTATTAAAAGAATGGACCGGGGTCCACGAGTTCACTAGAGGTGTCTCTCCCATAAGATAAAAGCATGTTGGGTGAACAAATTACGGTCGGGCAATTGACAAATAGAGAGGGCATAACAATGCACATACATGTCATGATAAGTATAGTGAGATTTAATTGGGCATTACGACAAAGTACATAGACCGTCATCCAACTGCATCTATGCCTAAAAAGTCCACCTTCAGGTTATCGTCCGAACCCCTTCGAGTATTAAGTTGCAAAGCAACGAGACAATTGCATTAAGTATGGTGCGTAATGTAATCAACAACTACATCCTCGGACATAGCGCCAATGTTTTATCCCTAGTGGCAACAGCACAACACAACCTTAGAACTTTCCGTCACCTGTCCCGGTGTCAATGCAGGCATGAACCCACTATCGAGCATAAATACTCCCTCTTGGAGTTAAGAGCAAAAACTTGGCCGAGCCTCTACTAATAACGGAGAGCATGCAAGATCATAAACAACACATATGTAATAACTTGATAATTAACATAACATGGTATTCTCTATCCATCGGATCCCGACAAACACAACATAGAGTATTACGGATAGATGATCTTGATCATGTTAGGCAGCTCACAAGATCCAACAATGAAGCACAATGAGGAGAAGACAACCATCTAGCTACTGCTATGGACCCATAGTCCAGGGGGTGAACTACTCACTCATCACTCCGGAGGCGACCATGGCGGTGTAGAGTCCTCCGGGAGATGAATCCCCTCTCCGGCAGGGTGCCGGAGGAGATCTCCAGAATCCCCCGAGATGGGATTGGCGGAGGCGGCGTCTCTGGAAGGTTTTCCGTATCGTGGTTTTTCGCATCGGGGTTTCGCGACGGAGGCTTTAAGTAGGCGGAAGGGCAGAGTCGGAGGGCCGACGAGGGGCCCACACCATAGGGCGGCGCGGGCCCCCCTGCGGCCGCGCGGCCCTATGGTGGCGGCGCCTCGTCGCCCCACTTCGTATCCCTTTCGGTCTTCCGGAAGGTTCGTGGCAAAATAGGACCCCGGGTCTTGATTTCGTCCAATTCCGAGAATATTTCGTTACTAGGATTTCGAAACCAAAAACAGCAGAACAGACAAGCGGCTCTTCGGCATCTTGTTAATAGGTTAGTTCCAGAAAATGCACGAATATGACATAAAGTGTGCATAAAACATGTAGGTATCATCAATAATATGGCATGGATCATAAGAAATTATCGATACGTCGGAGACGTATCAACCACCAACACCGGATGCAACTAGAGGATGACTACGAGGAGAGAAGGCGATGACGCATTCATCGATCAGGGATGGTCGGCCTTCGCCGTAGCCCATCAGCTCAAGGTAGGCCAGTTCGTCACCTTCAGAAGGGCGTCCGTACAGTGTGGTCATCTTCGACCACACCTGCACTGAGGTGGTGAGCAGGTGCCCGTACCATGGCGATGACATCAGGTGCGTCGTCTCCGAGCACCACGTCTGAAGCTAACCTGGTGCCATGTCTTGTCTAGTTGCTGGTCGTGTCTACTGTATTGAACTATGATCCTGTCTGCCGTGTCCAGAACGATGATCGTGTCTGCAAAATGTTGTGTCGTGAACTTGTGTCGTCTATGATTACTGCTAAGTTATCTATCGTCTATGATTGTGCTTTTACTTGTGCTGTTGATCGTTGGTAACCTCACCACTGAAGGGAAGAGGTTACCAGAACCGGATTATGGGTTGCAATCAAACAGCAGGGGCACCGTTCGGGGCTGCTACAAGGCCTGAAAACTGACCTACCAAACGGCCAGAGTCCAAATCTCCACGAGGCCAAAAATCTCCGTGCAGGCCACCAAACAAAATCGCTTTTATGGCCCATGATCCGTCTTGAACACGCAGGAGGTTCCTTCCCGCTGCGTCTGTGATGCAGAAAATCGGCGCAGACAACCAAACGCGCCCAAGATGATCTACAAGTGGTACTTTCGAACAATTGGATTCGGCGGAGTTCCCAGCGAGACTTTTCGAAAGATCCGGTTTCTCTTTAGCTTTGATCGATTCTCGCTTTCTAGTTTGGTGCCACTATCATTATCACTGAATAAAGACACATGACGCACTCCAGAAAAACAAACTGAGAACTACCTGCAACGTGGTGAAATGATAACCCTCCAGCCATCGCTTCAGGCTTTGCTCGCTAGGCCGGCGTCCGGTGGCCGTCCACGTCCTCCTTGCCGGTCGCCACGTTCGCCACCGGCAAGCCTCACCACACGCACCATCCGTCCATCCCATGTGAGGACGGCAAGGGAGAGCCCGACAGAGCGCACGACAGGCACGAACACACAACGTCCATGGTGCTGACGGAAACCACGATGCCCAGGGCAAGACGACACTCGACAGCGAACAATAGAGGAATAATTGCACACATTCACTGGATCCTACAACGGTGGAACACCTGTATTGCATTATATAAGTATTGTCATCATCTATAACAACAGGCCATCACGATTTGACATGGCTCCGGCCCATATCGGCCTTGACAAATTTTTCTAAGTGGTCATCTACGTCGAGACGCCAGGGTCGTCATCACCTATGATGAACACCCCTCAGCAAGAGGCAAAATTAACAAGAAGTGTCGATAGCTTTGAGGACTCCGGCCAACAATGCGGATTAAACACATAGTACAAAAGAACCAAGAAGAATCAATGAATAATGCTGACAGGCTAGCTCTTCATTGGGCCATCCTCGAGGTCAAGCTCATCAGATGGCACCCCGCTCAGTCTGGACTTCAAGGTCAAGGGCACGTCCTCACCATCCAGCATGTCGCTCTTGTTCCGTGGGATTGCGGCGGTGGCCTTCTTCTCAGACTCCATGGCCCAGCTATAGACTACCATGCCCATAATGGCCAGCAACATCCCCAGTATGTTCTTGATGGTGAGAGCCGAGTCGAACAGAATCCAGCCGAGGATCAGCACACACACGGTTTTCATGTGGCCTAGGACCTGGAAGGAGGTTGCAGAGAACCGGCCGATGCAGAGGTACTGGCTCATGTTGCAGAAGACAGCCAAGGAGCATGAAAGCAGTATGAAGAACTGTAATGGGATGATTAACAAAGGGGATTGTCAGAACAGATAGAAATTGTTTCCAGGAAGAGTATTAAAGCAGGAGAAAGAGCTGCATGATTAAAACATCATGAAGAACTGCGTAGAGAACAGCAAGCTTTTTTTTTTAGTTAAGCTGGAAATATTGTTGTGAATAACAGTAAACCACAGTGTAACTTATTCACAAATGATATGATGGAAATTAGTGCTGTCACGGTGAATGTTAGCACTGAAGGAACTTTTCAAGAAGAATATTAAGCAAAACATACAAAAGACCAAGGGAGAAAAGTGCTGTCACGGTTCCATGAAATAATCACAAGAATCTGGAATGTGAATTGCTAAGTAGAGGACTCGGAGATGTCAGATACTCAATTTAACATTGACATGAATCAAAAGCATGGTTTTATTTACTGAAAAACGTGTGCCAGAATAGAACTTACAGTTGCCCCCGTTGAAAAGCTGTAGTTAAATAGCCATTGTCCATTGAGGTAGTAATCCACAAATGGGCCCAGTATAATAAGTGACACTGCCTGTATCGGTGCAGTTTTGCTCAGCAGCTCAAATGACCCAATGCTGTACTTCTTCTGGAAGGAGCCAATTGTCTGGAACAAGAACCAATCATTGTCAGAACCAAGAACATGCGGAACTTATTAAACTGCATGGGTATTATTAGTAAAATATTTTGCAAAAAATAAAAAGATTCTGTTTAGCGCTCAGTAAAAAAAAAAATCTACTCTTCATCAACAATGTTGAAGCAGTAGTAATCATCTTCCAAAACTTCCAAGCCACAATTTTGTACTCCCTCTGATCCTGTGATCCATAGTAAGTTTCGGGGTTTTGATCAAATTTAAAGTAAAACCATGACACTTACCATGGGTCGGCGGGAGTATCTAATATCACCTATGAAGAGTCCAAAATGCATTATCATCTCTAGATTTAGCAACAGAAATGTAAATAGTCCAACAGTATATGCTGATTCCTGAAAATCGAAAGGCTAGTACATAACTAGCAAAAGCAAGTTCCCCATGTAAGGCAAGCCAACAAAGGGCAGGAGAATGCAAACAAGTAATTTATCATGAGAAGGTCAACTCCAGAGCATGTGCTGCCATCTATTAACTTATGAATCGTACTGCAGGTCAACAATGAAAATGCAGGTTTTGATGCCATGTGTTGCAACAGTTAAAATGCACTATTGGGATTTCCAATGTTGAGGTTTCTTATTGCAGAGTTTTGACTGGGCATCATTAGAATAAGAGTGATATTCACATGACAGCAGAGGCGCTACCACATGTCCACAGCTCACGGTAATACTAACAAGTGAAGTCAACAAATGGCCAGAATGGGCAACGAATATTTGGCTTTGGTGCGGCATCGTTTCACCCAATGGTGCTCGTTATCAGGAACGTATGTTAGCATTATCTTGCGCGGAATTTACAGGGCGAATCTCCAATACGAGTACTAGTAGTAGTAATAACATTGTAAGACAGAAGCAGGAATGTCAGATGCATAGATTCTGGTAGTATCGAGGGAGAGAGAGAGAGAGAGAGAGAGAGAGAGAGAGAGAGAGAGAGAGATAAAAGGGGGAGGAGCTCACAATCTGCTGAAGCGATGTGCAGAAGACGGCGACGCAGGCACAGATGAAGCCCTTGGCGTTGACCTCGACGTCGGTGACGGTGCAAATCCCGACGCCCGCTGCGACGACGACGACGGCGGATATGACCTTGGTGGTGTAGTGCTTGCTGTTGATGACCCACTCCATGAGGCAGACGACGGGGATCATGCTGAGCTTGGAAATCTGCCGCACATATTCAGCCACCGCACGACGACAGGAGAAAGAAAGAAGGACAAGGGGGTATGGCGAATGGCAGGCGTGGCGCGTGGCTTACCTGGTAGAATCCGACGGAGTTGAGCATGAGGCTGAGGTTCATGCCGGTGATGGAGGTGTTGGCGACGAGCGAGAACCAGACGAGCTCCCAGAGCGGGACGTGCTTGGAGGCGGAGTAGCCGCTGGCCCGGGAAATCCAGCCCACCAGCGCCGTGACGGTGAAGTGGAAGCCGGTCAACGTGGTGGCTGCGTTGGGTCAAGGGGAGGGGGGGGAAAGAAAGGAGCGTCGTCAGATCCGGGGTGGAGCTGGGAGGCGGCGGATCCAGATCTGGGGGGAGGAGGGAGGCGGGGGCGTACCGAAGGAGAAGGCGTAGCCGGCGGAGGACATGAGCTGCTTGTTGGCCATGATGATGCCGACGGAGCTGACGACGTTCATCCCCCAGGCGCCCAGGTCGGACACCACCGGCGGCTTCTTCTCCGCCTCCATGTCCGCCGCTGTCGGAGGGAAGCCCGGAGGAGGGAGGAAGGGCTCGGCACGGTTCGTCTGTCTCGGCTCGGCTGCGCTGCGCTTCTACCCTCACGCGGGAGGGGCCGGTGGGTTATAAAGGAGAGAGGGGAAGCGTTGCCGCCTAGGCACGGAAGGGAGGGGAGGGGAGTGTGGGAGGGGGTTTCGAATTGTGCAGTGCTGCCGGAAACGTCAACGGCAAGGGGGAGGCCGGTGAAAGATTTGAGATTTCCCGGTGGTGGGTAAGAAGAAGAAGGGACGACGGACGGGGACGGACGGAGACGACGACAGGGAAGAGGTGTTCTCGGCTCGGGCTGAGGCTGGATCTCTGGTGCGCCGAGCCTGCTTTTTCCCTTTCCGTGCAGTTTCCCCTCGATTTTTGCGCGTGGCCCGCAGGATTTTTTCCACACTCGTTTCAATTCGAAGCCGTCGCGACCGTTTCCGTTCCCCTCGCGGTGGGGCCGCACCGTTAAAGCCGAAAGCTCTCCTCCTAGTACTGTGCTCTTGGTCCTACTCACAAGCGTGAAATTGTTTTTCTCTATTATCATGAAATCCAGCTAATGAGCTTCTTTCTTCTCTGAACTCTATTTGATTTGAAGGATACAATACACACAAAAACACTGTTTTATGCATAAGGGGAAATAGGTGAAGCTGGTGTGGCATACGCAGCAACAGGATAGCAAAAACTTGCCTTATTCGTGTGGAAAAGGTTAAATGAAATTAATCTACATCTTTAAAAGCATCCGAGCATTTGAAATGGTTCTCAAGAGGAATGTATTCAACGGGAGAAGAGCACTGGTGCACCATCATCACTGGCTCTAACCAGTTATGGTTAGATCATAGTTTTTTAACAGCATCCGAACATTTCAAATGGTTCTCAAAAGGGACATCTTCAGCGGGAGAAGAGTACCGGTGCACCGACATCACTCGCTCTAACCAGTTATGGTTAGATCATATTTTTTTTACATTGGAGAGCAAACTCAGTGAACAAGAGGACCAAAAAAACACTATAAGAGCTAAAACTGTAGTACCAGCCAATCAATATCAGTTTAATTTAAAGTCAAAAGCTCTCCTAGTACTATACTCTCCATCGCACTTATAAAGGTGGAATTTCTTTCTCTATTAAATCCAGCTATAGACTTTATTTCCCGAACTCTGTTGATTTCAAGATAGAAGAAAAAAACCATTTTATGCATAAGGGGAAATATGTAAAGCAGGTGTAACACACGCAGCAACAAAATAGTAAAAACTTGTCATTTTCGCGTGAAATAAAGGTTAACTCAAATTAATCTCCATCTTTAACAGCATCCAAACATTAAAATAGATCTCAAAAGGGACATCTTCAACGAGAGAAAGAGCACCGGTGCACCATCATCACTGGCTCTAACTAGTTATGGTTAGATCATAATTTTTTACCTTGGAGAAAAAACTCAACGAACTAGAGGACAAAGAAATAACCTATAAGTGCTAAAATTATAGTATCAGCCACTCAGTGTCAGTTTAATTCAAAGGTGAAAGCTCTCCCAGTATTGTACTCTTCATCATTCTCACAAAGGTGGAATTTCTTTGTCTATTAAATCTACCTAGAGACTTTATTTCCTAAACTCTGTTGATTTGAAAGGTAGAAGACACAAGAACTGTTTATTCATAAGGGAAAATAGGTAAAGCAGGTGTGACATACACATCAACAAAATAGCAAAAACTTGTCTTATTCGTGTGAAAAAAGTTAAATGAAATTAAATTCCATCTTTAACATCATCCGAACATTTAAAATGGTTCTCAAAAGGGACAACTTCAACGAGAGAAGAGCACCGGTGCACCATCATCACTTGCTCTAACCAGTTATGGTTAGATCATGATTTTTTTACCTTGGAGAGCAAACTCAACGAACTAGAGGACAAAGAAATAACTTATAAGTGCTAAAGTTATAGTAATCCTAGTATTGTACTGCGAGTGCTAAAATTAAGTGCATCATAACTTTCCAAACGGAGTACCAGCCAGTCAATATTGGTTTAATTTAAAGCTGAAAGATCTCCTAGTATTGTACTCTTCTTCGTACTTACAAAGGTGGAATTTCTTTCTCTATTAAATCTAGCTAGAGACTTTATTTCCTGAACTCTGTTGATTTGAAAGATAGAAGACACAAAAACTGTCTCATGCATAAGGGGAAATATGTAAAGCAGGTGTAACACACACAGCAACAAAATAGTAAAAACTTGTCATTTTCGCTTCAAATAAAGGTTAAATGAAATTAATCTCCATCTTTAACAACATCCAAACATTGAAAATGGTTCTCAAAAGGGACATCTTCAACGGAAGAAGAGTACCAGTGCACCATCATCACTGGCTCTAACCAGTTATGGTTAGATAATAACTTTTTACCTTGGAGAGCAAACTCAACGAACTTGAGGATAAGGAAATAACCTATAAGTGCTAAAATTATTGTATGAGACATTCAATGTCAATTTAATTCAAAGGTGAAAGCTCTCCTAGTATTGTACTCTTCGTCATGCTCACAAAGGTGGAATTTCTTTGTCTATTAAATCTACCTAGAGACTTTATTTCCTAAACTCTGTTCATTTCAAAGGTAGAAGACACAAAAAAATTGTTTCATGCATAAGGGGATATATGTAAAGCAAGTGTGACATACACATCAACAAAATAGCAAAAAACGTGTCTTATTCGTGTGAAAAAAGTTAAATGAAATTAATCTCCATCTTTAAAAGCATCCGAAGAGTTAAAATGATTCTCAAAAGAGACATAGTCAACAAGAGAACGACACAAAGTGCACCTTCACCACCAGCTCTATCAAACTATGGCTAGATCTTACATTTTTAATGCAGAGAGCAAACTCAACTCAATCAACTAGAGATCCATGAAACAACCTATAATAGTTCTAAACAATATACTATGAAGCATTCAATATCACTTCGGTTTTTAAAATTAAGGGTGTTGTTAGTATCAACCAGTTTAGACGGATTGATTGCTAAATGTAAATTTTAGGGCATTTACCAAAGTCTTGGAAAATAAAACTGATCAACAATAACCATTGTCAGACAAGTTTCATTAGAGGCGGATGTATTCCTGACGGCATTCTGGATTTGTGGTGATCCATGAGATTTTACATGAACTTAGAATCAAGTAGAAAACTAGCTAATTACATTTTGAAAATGCATACAAGAGAGTGGATTAGGAGTTTCTGGAAGAGGTAATGATCAAAAGGGGGTTTGACTCCATAGGGGTTTAAATGTGTGATGTAGGCAGTCAAACATTGGTCATTTTCCTATCAACATTAACGCGGAGCATCAGCCCCTTTTTTGTCGGGATGCTCTCACTCTTTTAAATATCACATGATGAAGTGGAGAATGTGTGTAGATTAAGTATTTTGTGGGTTTGTGATAAGCGTCACTATGATGATGCATATATGTTTGCTATTGAAATGGATTTGGAAGTTATTCAACAACCCAAATGACAGTCCTTTGTTGAAATTTAAAAAATCCTAATGGGGCTCTATTATTATGAATGATTCAACATGTCACGGTTCTAGAATGATCTATAATGTGTGGAACAATGGTTCAAGTGGGGTATTGTTAATGTAGGTGATGGGAAACAAACCAGATTTGGGTTTGATGTTTGGGTTAAGGATGCTCCATTTAAAAGTAGGTTTCCATCTCTTTTTTTGGGTTATTGTTAATCCCTTTGCTTCTGTGAGGGTAATTATGATCTATCTATTTACTCGTGCAACATAATTTTCAAAAGGGATTTTGGGAAAGAAGAAATTGACTTGTGGGATAAGTTACCAAATATGGTTCAACACATGTTTTTATCCATGATATTTGCTTATGAGGGGGTATGATATCCTATTTGGGAGAAGATATGGAAATCAAAATTTCCTTTGAAAACTATGTTCTTCTTGTGGTAGGTCATTGATACGTCTCTGACGTATCGATAATTTCTTATGTTCCATGCCACATTATTGATGATATCTACATGTTTTATGCACACTTTATGTCATATTCGTGCATTTTCTGGAACTAACCTATTAACAAGATGCCGAAGTGCCAGTTCTCGTTTTCTGCTGTTTTTGGTTTCGAAATCCTAGTAAAGAAATATTCTCGGAATTGGACGAAATCAACGCCCGGGTTCCTATTTTGCCCGGAAGCATCCGGAACACCCGAGAGCCGCCGGAGAGGGGGCACGAGCCCACCAGACCATAGGCCGGCGCGGCCTGGGGGTGGCCCGCGCCCCCCTATGGTGTCGTCGCCCCGTTGACCTTCTGACGCCGCCTCTTCGCCTATATAAAGCCCCTCGACCTAAAACCTCGATACCGAGAGCCACGATACGAGAAACCTTCCAGAGCCGCCGCCATCGCGAAGCCAAGATCTGGGGGACAGGAGTCTCTGTTCCGGCACGCCGCCGGGACGGGGAAGTGCCCCCGGAAGGCTCCTCCATCGACACCACCGCCATCTTCATCAACGCTGCTCTCTCCCATGAGGAGGGAGTAGTTCTCCATCGAGGCTCGGGGCTGTACCGGTAGCTATGTGGTTAATCTCTCTCCTATGTACTTCAATACAATAATCTCATGAGCTGCCTTACATGATTGAGATTCATATGATGATGCTTGTAATCTAGATGTCATTGTGCTAGTCAAGTGGGTTTTACTTATGTGATCTCCGGAGACTCCTTGTCCCACGTGTGTAAAGGTGACAGTGTGTGCACCGTGTGGGTCTCTTAGGCTATATTTCACAGAATACTTATTCACTGTTATGAATGGCGTAGTGAAGTGCTTATTTATATCTCTTTATGATTGCAATGTGTTTTGTATCACAATTTATCTGTGTGCTACTCTAGTGATGTTATTAAAGTAGTTTATTCCTCCTGCACGGTGTAATGGTGACAGTGTGTGCATCCGTATTAGTACTTGGCGTAGGCTATGATTATGATCTCTTGTAGATTATGAAGTTAACTATTGCTATGATGGTATTGATGTGATCTATTCCTCCTACATGGTGTGAAGGTGACAGTGTGCATGCTATGTTAGTACTTGGTTTAGTCGTATTGATCTTTCATGCACTCTAAGGTTATTTAAATATGAACATTGAATACTGTGGAGCTTGTTAACTCCGGCATTGAGGGTTCGTGTAATCCTACGCAATGTGTTCATCATCCAACAAGAGAGTGTAGAGTATGCATTTATCTATTCTGTTATGTGATCAAAGTTGAGAGTGTCCACTAGTGAAAGTCTAATCCCTGGGCCTTGCTTCCAAGCATCGAATCTCCGTTTGTTTACTGTTTTGTTGCATGTTTACTCGCTGCCATATTTTATTCAGATTGCTATTACCACTCATACTCATCCATATTACTTGCATCTCACTATCTCTTCGCCGAACTAGTGCACCTATACATCTGACAAGTGTATTAGGTGTGTTGGGGACACAAGAGACTTCTTGCTTTGTGGTTGCAGGGTTGCTTGAGAGGGATATCTTTGACCTCTTCCTCCCTGAGATCGATAAACCTTGGGTGATCCACTTAAGGGAAACTTGCTGCTGTTCTACAAACCTCTGCTCTTGGAGGCCCAACACTGTCTACAAGAATAGAAGCTCCCGTAGACATCAGTCATTCATGATTATCTACCTACTAGGAAGAAGATCTTACATAGACATGGCACAAACAATTTAAAATGTCCACTATGATGGGAAAATGAATCTCTTGATCATCTAATGTTTTAGTGCTCTTCATCTATCTTTGCGCCTACAATTCAGAGGGACTATTAGGGCTAGATGGCAAGCTATATGGATATCTTTCAAATTTTTGCCTCTAACCAAACAAGGGAATGGGGATCATTTCAACTTATACCAGATTGGGATTGTTGTTGTGTTCTGTACTCTTTAGCCCATACAAAACAAGCTGATTTTCGAGAGAGAAGTTCTGAAACGCCACATTGATGTTATCTTATGAATCCTACATTTTTTTGAAGCAACGGAGACCGATGTGGGACTCAAAGACATAAGACATCTTTGTTTGGGGTATTGTGGAGTGCAAGATGCACATGAGGCTCGCCTTTGCCTTTTATGCTCTAGGATGTGTGAAAAGCTTTGGAAGTTTTAAGGCTAGAGCGTGCTTTGCTAGCTTTGATGATCATTTTCTATCTTGTATCTCATGTAGTGCTCTAAATGAGGGATGTGTTTTGTGTTGATCTCGCCTTCTTTTTGGGTTCGTTGAACTTAGAGCGTCGAGTGTCTAGTCTCTTTGTTTCTTCGTCTCATGAAACTTTGTTGTAAACTGGTTTCCCCATTTCCTGAATATAAAGCAATTCCTAAGTCTGCTCTCTATTAAAAAAAGGAAAAACCTATATATGGTGTTGTCACAACGATGAACAAATAAAGGTCGTACTAAGGGTTTTCACCTATTAGCCTCAGTACATTATAGTCATACATATGTGATATGAAGGAGGGGCTAACTCTCTTTAGTCAGAAGCAACCAATGACATCTAGTCATTGTTATCGTGCCAACACCCTATCCACCATGCATGGACGGTAAGAGGACACCACCAACGCAAGTCCTTTGGTTTTTTCACGTGTTCATTTTTTAAGCGTACGCGATAGATGAAATTCTAAAACTTATACACTTGATCCCAAAATTTGGGCCATTGAGATTCAATTCACTTGAGGTTGTCATTATTTAAAAGCAATCTTATTTTACTAAATTTAACATGCAATCCATGTAAGTGTAAACACGCACCTATATATTGGGCTTGTCATCACGATAACCTCGACTATTGTGGTTTTATAACAGAAGCACGTACAATTATGACAAATACCACAAATATACACAAACTCAGTCACCCGTCAGGTACACATCGATGCCACGGTGGACCGCTCCTTATTGGACCTAGTGACATATTGATCAATCGTTGTTGTATGCATAATAGTGAATGTTCAGACACTTGGTCCGGGTCCCCACACCGACCCCCTTGCTCTACTAATGAAAATTTTCAATTTAGGTGCGGTGGTGGGGTTTCTTTCAAAAAATTTTTTTGGTAACTTGTCATATTTGAAAATAAAATCTTATATTTATCAAAGATACTACACAGTCCACCATAGAGGTAGGAACTTGTCATATTTGAAAAGCAAAGTTTTTCAAAAACTACATTACAAGTGTCATAGTTTGCAAAAAGTGTTGTTTCGTTCCTAAAAGAAGATCCAAACTTGCGATGGCACAAGAATAATGGGTGCTTCATCCAGGAAACTTGTGATGGCACCACCGAATGAAAAACCTTTCCTGTCGTGGCAAGCAAGGGCGCGAGGAACTGAAACTTTTCGTGCTAAGGCGGCATGATGCAAAAGGGGACGCTGCTGTCACTTCACTGATGTGCACCGTCGTTGTAGTGCAGTGTACTGCGTACACCGCCTCGAGATCCACCATCTGACCTCCGTGTAATATATGATGCACGCTTAATCTTCATAGATCGTCAAGGTTCTCAAAAAGTGGTGACCACTGCAGATTGCCTCCCTCATTTGCGAGGACCCATTGCAGATTTAGCGCAACTGTGCAACGTACTTTCAACAATTAATGATCGATATATACCAAAACCAAAAATTAAGCTGTCGGTACTTGTTAGATGCTCAGGGGAATTATTGAGTCACAGGCAGTGCGAGCCCACATGGTAGAGCAATCGAGTCCTGAATTGATACGCCAAGTTAACCTCTCTTTCAGTGATTGTTAGGTGGAGCTGGACCGTTGAATGCAGACATGGGAAGGCCGTCTCCTTTAAAACCGAGACATTGCTTGATTGTTGATGCACGTGTCACGGGAGGCCAGTTCATTTGACTTGGCAGGTGCTACGTTCGGCAAGCAAAGGTAACGTCACATGCGTTGATGCGTTGACAGATGGTGGCCAGTTCGAGGGATTCATGTCGAGGAAGGGAATGCATGTCCTGCTTGCTTAAAGAAACAGCCTGACCATTGACCCCTTGATTCCGGTGCTACGTGTATGTGTCATGTATGCTGTCCCAGTCACGGGCAGTTCTCCAAATAAAACGAACGAAAATCCAACGGGAAAAGATCACCGGATATTAGGGAATTTCCACCGGGAGCCCTCAAAGACCCCAAGCGGGTTTTGGGGCTCTGATCCAATAAGACGCTACTCCCACCCGTATAGCCGTCATCAGATTTGATGAACGTGAAGCTCGGGGGCTGGTACCAGAGCAATAGAAAACAACCTCCCCCTGCCACCCGTCATCTCGCCAGCGGTTCCAGTTACCTCATTGCCCGCGTGGTCAGCCGCAACAACCCTCCATTGCCGAGACAAGTGCCACCGACCCGAAGAATGTCGAGCTGCAACGAGGGAGAGACCTCCAACGTCTTGGCTCGGCGATGTGAGTACTCCCTTCCCCTCTCCCCTGTACGGCGATGTACAGATAGGTTTAAGGTTTCGGCCGGCGAGTCTTATCAATTTAGATTTTTTTAATAATTGTGTGAATAGCTTAGAATTGTGGCTATTTTCTCCGATGTGTAGTATCGCTAGGTGGACTATGCATCGGAGATGATCGCTGACCTAGCATGGACAGGCTTTATCGACCCCGAATCGGCCCCGCGTTGTCGCATGCACGGGCCACCTGCCGGAGAAAGCCGTTGCTTTCAAGGGCCGGACACAGTGAAGGAGGTACGCGAGGCAATAATAAGAGTTATTTATTATCTATAACTCCATGTTTATTACTAAGTTTATCCTTTATGCTGTAATTACGGTGGTCCTCAAATGTGAGATTCGAAGAAAATCTCACTAGCATGTGTAGAAAGATGAACAAGAAAGAAGTAGTTCCTAGTTATGTCTCTGATAAAACTAGCTCATTTGTTGTGAGATGATCAGACTTTTGTGATCATGAGCATGGCTATGCTAACAACAGTGAGGGTGAATTGTTTGGCTGAATAACAACATTGAACAGACCCAAGTTACTGATATGCTACGAGACATTCTTTATGGCTAGTACCAATATATCTTTAAGTCTTTAATTATGTAAAAGTCCTTTGACCATGAGAATATCATAGTCACTCACATCAAAGGGTATGATTTGACCTTATCCACCCTCACCGGTTAACCTTGAGTGTTGGCAAGGTTAAGGCTCATGTATGTCTGAAGGCACGAGAAGCTTAATGAATCAAGGCTAGGATTTGTTCCTCTTGACAAAGGCGAGATATGAACTGGATCCTCTTGGTATTGTGATGTTAAGTAACACATCGACACATTGTGATTGTGGTCACAATACATAATTAATATACTCCAAACAAGAAAAGGAGTATTGATGCCGGAACGATGATAATAGGTATAGAGATCACGAGTTGATCACGGGTGTACCAAAGTCTCGCCTCGGATTATCAACATATCCTTTAACAAAAGGAGCAACATATAACAAGACAGAAGGTTCATTCAAGTTCCAAACTCCGAGTATGCAAATGAGCCAACATGGATGTCCAAATCCAAACATTGGATATTGATTCGAAGCTCTTAGGACTAATGACTGCGCTATACCAAACATGTCGGGTCACACGCTTAAGGTTGTACAATTGGTTGCGGTATTTTTTATGGTATGCTATTAAGAAAGAGGTTGTTTGGAATGTTTCTGGCATCATGTGGAATTTTTCTAGAGATTTTATGACTAAGAGAGAAACTTCAGAAGTCACTTCAAGCCTGTCGTAAGTGATTTGGGGTAATGTCAAAAGTTTTCCGGGGTTAAATATATATGGAATTATTTGTGGGATCATTCCGGTGATATTTCACATTGGAGAATTCTTGTTCCGATGAAATCTGGATTGTTCAATCGTCACCAGAATAAGAGAGGGACATGTTCCAGTGGAGAGAGAGAGAGAGAGAGAGAGAGAGAGAGAGAGAGAGAGAGAGAGAGAGAGAGAGAGAGAGGAAGGTTGCCGGCTAGGCCACCAAGTCCTCAATGAGTTGGCCGACCGGCCCACATGAGCTAGTCGGCCAGACCCTAAAGGCCCATGGCGCTAGCCCCCCTTCCAGAGGGTGGGCCTTAGGGTTGGGGTGGCCAGCCCACCCCTTAGCCGCAACGACCTAGGGAGGGTGGCGGCCAGCCCTAGAGTCCCCAAGGGCAGCAGCGTTTGCCCCCTCCCCAAGTTGGTGCACCCTCTCCACCTATAAATAGAGGTGCCCCACCTCAACTTGGTGCAAATATCTGGTAGTTCTCTATGGGCCCTTTGGTTGGCCATCTCTCCTTCTCCACATACACCAAAAGGATACGTACACCAGTCTCATCGTGATAGCGTACCCCTGGATGACGAAGCCCTCAAGGATTTTACCTCTAGATGTGTGGACTACGTTGGAGGAATCGTCTATTCGATTCTCTTGGAGCAAAGAGGAGATATCCTTGCGGTTGAGATACATCGCCTAGCTGCGGGGATCGCTCGGATCATCATCTTCATCGAGTTCTTACGCTTTACTCGGTGAGCTGATATCAATCGAATCCGTTACTGCAACTACATAGTATAGACATGGAGTGTTGGTGTAGATGTACATTTTTGAAATACATACACAATCCCCTTCACACAGGATGTCGGTTCTATGTCTCTTCGCAACACAATGTAAGTAGTGTGCTATATTGTTTCTATTTAGTAGCGTGATGAATTGCTTAAATTTGTTCATAATTCACATTCGTAGGATGGTATCGACCGTGAATTTGTGGGGTTAGGGTTGATCGTGAGTGGTCTTTGACATGCCAACTCGCACTAACATATTTGTGGGGGCATGTATGAGAATATCAACGGTTCTCGAATTCAGGACAAAATTCAAAATGTTGAGCTTGTTAAGAATTTGTTTGAAGAAAAGAGCAATGTGAATAAAAAATACACGGGGGAGGTGAGGAACTAGATGGATGCAAGTGAGGTGTTGGAGCAAAACAATGGCAAAATTAAAGGAGAAAAATAAATGAGAGGATGAAAAAAAGAACTGAAGGAGGAGAAGAAGAGATTGGAACACACGATGTTTGATCTTTTGAAAGCTAGTGATGAAAATAAGGATAAACTGAAGAGGATCCGTCAAATTTATGATATTGAGCATGTGTGCAAAAAAACTCATTAATAGTAGTTGTTGTAATATTATTGTGTGAATCTATTTGCTATCAAACCTTTTAGGCAATAAATGTCCTAGATTTCTTTTAAATAATTTGGGGACTATTTTTGGAAGGCGCCGGTGCAGGCAGCCGCAACCAACCCATGGCAAAACCGCTGCAGTTTTTGCTGGCGTCCCAATGGCCGTGTCCGCCGATCTTACCGGACGCCACTTGGGTGGCGCCGGTGGATGCATTTCAAACGATCTGCCGTGGACGCGGCGATGCCGGCGTGAGGAGACTGGAGATTCCATGGTACCGGCCGGTGCTCCGCTGCTTTAGTGGCCGGATTAGTTTAGGAAGGGCTGATGGGGGCCATGTCCTCTCGGCCGTTGGAGGAAGGAAGCAAACAGGCTGGTACGTGTGACAGATAAGTAGGTGCAGACAAGAGGGTTTTGGCTCGTCTGCAATTGCCAATCTTGGAAGGGCACGGCGCATCTGCAAATCAGCTAATGTTTGTATTGATATAGTGGACGGCGATTATTTGATGGTGACCCGAGCAGCAGGTTGGCCGGTCACAGACTGTTAAATACTATTCCTTTTTTTTTCAGCAGGAGAACTGCATGTGATTAATTAGGAAGAAGAAAGCCTTGGAGAGGCAAAGTACACGAGCTTATACAGCACATGAGACGACCAAATCAGAGTCTAGACTGAAACCAAGAACATGCTAAACTGAAAACAAGCTGAAGCCTAAGACTGAAAACAAGAGCCACCTGACTGAAAACTTTTCTATCTGCAGCCAAGACGAAAAGACCTCTCCGCTGGTAGACTCCCATTGAGATGCATCCGTCTTGAATTGCTTGACGACCTCAAACCTGTAGCAGAAAACTGGACAAAGGACTCCAGGCGACCACGACCACTAAAGCCTGCCCGGATCTTAGGAAACCAACTACCACTTAACAAGGCTCAAAAGCCTAAAATGGAAAAAAATAAAACTAGGCACACTTAATACACTTAATACTATCTTACAATGCTTTGAAACCAACAGATTTCTTACGTTTTAGGGGAGGACAGTCTACAATTTCAAATTCTATCTTATCGATAGGCAACTTAGCAGCATATCCCATCTCACTAATAAACTGTTGAAGCGCAGATTTCAATGATGTGTGAACCCTGCATACAAATCAAAGCAAAAGATACAGGTAATCCCTAATTGTTAGTTGATACATACAAGAATCATTGAATACGGATATACCTCTCTTTATAATCCCTTATTGTGAGAGCTAGCCCCTTGTCTTGCTGCTTGATAATCCAATAAAAGATTGCCATGTGAATATCACCACAGAAGTACATTGCTTCTAACTGGCCTTTAAAATAAGGTGTACTAGATTTACTTTTGGGAAAGCTGAATCTGCACAGGAATTCACAGCAAGTTATAACTCTACCTCAAAAGGTCTTAATTTACTTATTGCAAAAGGAGCGGAATTTACTTCCTGAGTACGTCCAAAAAACGATCATACACCGATTTAAGGTCAAGATCAGCATGAGCAGTGACTGATGATTCAGCTGCATCAAATGATTCAACTGCAGCTTCTGATGATACAGCTGCAGTTTCATCAATTGAAGTGTCAACGGGGCACAGATCGTGCATCGTATTCCCTCCCTTGGCTTCCTGCTCAGACCTATATGTACACAATTTCAGCTTTGATGTTAAACATATGCTCAAGTAGCTTATTACTTTAGAATGATTTTATTAAAAATGGAAGGCACTAACCTTTGGTTTTTCCGACGTCTTTCCTGCTCCTTCTTGATCAAATCATCCGCCAGGTTTTCCTTGAAAAGTAGCAGGTTTTCAACCTATATATAATTCAACTCAACACATGACTTAGAAAGGAAAACTTTATGTTGATACCAACAAAACAGGACTGACCAATTGACTTTCGAGGAACCAACTGTAGTACGCAAGCATTTCGGTCAATTCTGTTTCTAGAATTCTTTGAGACGGCGAGTATGTAGGCGGATGAATCTTTGCGATATCATTGCATAATAATGTTCCCTCACTGCAGGTGTCCAGAAATTCCAACAACTGAAATTCAGAACTTTCAGAGCGCCTTGCTGTTTTAATAATCTGTATGGGGGAATAAACAAAATCAGTAGACTAGATATAAAGCCCCCGATCATGCAAATTTGAATCCCCAAGCATGATAGACATAACATTTAACTACAGATGGAACTAATAAATTGGTGTGTAAATACAATTGTACTTATCAATGACTGCAAAAACGGCAATTAATCTTTTTAGAACAAAATACAGAAAGGCAAAAAAACATTGTTATAAAAAAATAAAGACAGTTTCTGTTATCAAGGCCAAATTTGAAGTGCACGATATGAATGCTATGGTGCCTAGATGAAAGAAATCTAGCTGTACAGGAGAAATCCATAGGTTTCTAACCGGAACCTTGCAAGGACACCCAAAATGAATCAAACATCCAAAGCCCCACAAATGTAATTCATCACAATTTGATGTACGAATCACAACTTGTGTTATGCCACTTGTGCATTCTCTATAAGGATGACAGATTGTGTTATAATGATGTGCTAATAATATCACAATTCCTATTTTAAGCTCGTAAGACAAAGAAAAGGAAACAAAGTAACAGAAGCAATTTTGCTCTTTAGTTACTTTGCCTGCTGCCAACTATATGAAAAATATAATGAGGAACATTTACTAAAACCTAAGTGATCATGTTGAACTGGGAGGTCAATATTCCCAGGAATGCAAAGACATAAAGATATCAAGATAAAATTAAAGAGGTATGATTCAGAAAAGGTTCCCTAATGGGCACCAGCAGTAGTAATACAAACCAAGAGAGAAAAGAAGTGTTCAGATAGTTAGAATCAATAAACATAAAAACTGCAGATTTATTAATTGAATAAGAGATCTTACCCGAAGGCGGTCTGTACTGGTCACCAACTCTAGTGGAAGAAACTTAGAGTCCGGGCTATCAGCAACCTCTTGAAGCATACCATCGATAGATTGATGAAAAATAGCCTGAAAATACATGCTTAAAATCTATAAAAAAATGGTCTAATCAACAACCATGATAGGTATTCAAATAAGCTACCTCAAGTTTATATTCAATTGCCGAAACCATTGAAGTTTTATCTTTAACACTCAAACGCTGCCAGTGTAAATCAAACTCATCTCTCCATGCAATCTAGCAAAGAAGTAAGAAACTGCATAAGATAACTAAAAAGGTTACTTTAGCAGATAGGGGCAAGGAAAACCTTCGACTGTGAAGTTGCAGAATGCGTTGTCATATGTCTCGCTAAATTTACTTTAGCGCAAAATTGGGAAGAACAATTCTTCATCTCACAGTTAAAACTTTTAGCAAGCGGATCACGCTGTAATATTGACAAAATTGATGAGTGCATAGGAAATTTCCGTAAGATAGTGAAATGGCTTACACCCTTACCACTTGCATAATTGCCTGAACAAGCTGTTCTTCGTTGACACCCATGGCTCTCAAAAACTCACATGCCTGCGCTGTGGTAATTCCTCTGGTTTGTCGTATAAACTGGACGGACCTACTGATCATTTCATGATGATGAATCACTGGTTGTGTTCCTCCTGCTGAAAGTCAATTTTACAATTTTGAAGTCATATAAAAGTTATTTTTGCTAGTTCTAGGTTAATCGAGAATTGAGTTAGCTCTAGGTTGACTCTATGACCATTAGATTTGCATCATGATTTCTGACCCATGAGATTTACATATAAGTGAACAGCTTTTTTTTCAGTTACACATAAATTACACATGAAATTGGGTGACTGAGAATTAAGCTATTTCTAGGTCAGCCAAGAACTAGCCGCTTCCTAGAAAAATAGATTGAACCAATGTAAGTATAATGTCGAGATTTAATTAGTCTAAAACATGCAAATCTGATTTGGTGATATAATAATAACATAAAATGCAATGATGGGCCACGATCACTGCACTGCAATGTGATATGGTGATAAAATAAAATTCACGTTATCTCTAGAAAAGAACAAGAGGTGAACCATCGGTTCTGTCCGGAGTTTGAGTACTTTGTCGACGGTTGGTTGCCGGAGAAGACCGTGCGGTGGTTGCTGCCGGTCCTCTCCCTCTCCCTTTCCCGCGTAGATTCTTTCCCTTCGGCGCCATGAGATCGAGCTATCAGCAGTAAATCGAGGGATGGTGAGAGGAGGGACGAAGTGGCCGAGGAAAAGGACTTAGGGGGTTGGAGGGAGTTCTTACCGTTGGTAAGGAGGAGAAATGCCGGGTAAGGGAATGCCGCCGGCGATTCTTCCAGACGAGGAGGACTAGAGTAGGAGGAGGGATGGCCGTGTCTTACGGGATCGACAGATCAAAGACAATCACAGTCAAAATTGGGAAGAGAATAAGAATAGGTAAACACTCTTCATCGGGGGTTCCGAACTTCCGATCGATTGGAAGTAAATTGATCATCGGGGGTTCCGATCGATCGGAAGTAAATTGATTTGTTCATTTTTTTTTGGAACCATGCGATTTGTTCATATTTTCACCCATTGATTCAGTCTCGTCTCTCTGGTAACGTCTCCTGAAAATTAGCAAGAAAAAACCGCTTCTCCCATTCACCTCGCCTTGCTCTGCTTCCGCCGCCGCCCCGTGTCATTCTTCCCAAAGCGCTGCATGGCTGCATGCACAGCGCCGCATCCAGCTTACATCTCCAAGTTACCTTTCTTTCAGTGATTGTTAGGCAGAGCTGCATGAACAATCGGCCAAGTTAGCTTCTTTCAGTGATTGTTAGGCAGAGCTGGGCCGTTGAGCTTGTTGGCAAGTTGGGTACAGACATCGAGCCCGTCTCCTTTTTGACCGAGACATTGCTTGATGGTTGATGCATAGACAGATGGTGGCCAGTTTGAGCTTCGAGGGATTCATGTCGAGGGAATGCATGTCCATGTCCTGTTTGCTTAAAGAAACAACCTGACCATTGACCTCTTGATTCCGGTGCTATGCGACTATGCGTATAGGAGTATGTACCTGTCCCAATCACCGGCGGTTCCACGAATAAAACGAAAATCCCAAGGAGAAAGGTCACTGCATGTTGGAACGATCTGCCGTGGATGCCGTCGTTTTGGCGATGACGGCGTTGCCGGGGAGATGCCATGCCGCACCGACAGGCGCTCCGCTCCTGCCCTGGCCGGATTAGCTTATGTACGCCGGTGGGCTGATCGGGGCCATGTCCTCGCCCTCGGCCGTTGGAGCCTTGGAGGAAGGAAGCATACATGCTGGCCGTACGTAGGTGCGCAGAATGAGTGCAGACAAGGAGATTTTGAGCGTGATTTTTCGGAGTCCTTCTCCCCGACAAGTACGATCCGGCCGGGACAAGAAAGCAGGGAACAAGATCTCCCGTCTGCTTGTTGTAGTCCGTCCGCTTCGGATCCAACGGCAGCTGAGCGAGTCCCGTGAAAACACAGCAACCTGACTCGCCCAATGCCCAGTTTGACGAAATCTCCCGTCTAAAATTCCCCTGCTCTGGCCTCCGCCGTTCGCTCGAGAAAGCTCATCGGCAAGGCCACTTCTCAACCACGCCGTCGACGGCGATACCAACCAGCCCTTTTGCCACCCTGGTCGCGGCGCTCGACCTCCGGGTTGTCGGTGCTACGGCGCACACCGGCCGTGTTCTGCCAAGGGGAGGAGCAGGAGCCCGTGTCGGTCAGGTCGCCGAGCTCGACCTCAGCGCTGCCGCTTGCCTGGCGCACGCCGCGTCCTTCAAGCGGAGAAGAAGGAGTGGTGCCGTCCTGGTCGCCCGCCGTTGCGCCTGCTGCTCGCGTCGTCCAAATTTTGGTGTTGCTGTACTGAACAAGACCTCGAGTTGCATGTACAGAGGTTCCTCTATATTTGTAGAACTGCAGTACTGCACATATTGTAAGGGCAAACTATTCTGTGTTTGCTCGAATGTTATAGACAAATGAGTGTTCAGAAATTGTTTTTCTTCCAGTAAACTTTGTGCAAGTTACTACTGATGCATTGAACTAAATGGCAGGCCACAAGTGAACTTTGTGCAAATTCTGAACAAAACTAGAACTGAATGTCAGTCAGTTGTAGCTCCCAGAACTACATCAATTTACTAGTGACAAACATGACCAGAGCACATGATTGTCCAACATTGGTACTTGCAACCAGTATATCAAAAGATAGTGGATCCAAAAGATTTTATAAACAACTACCCGGCCAATAACTGAAAGATTTCACCACAACCCAATAAAAGAGTCATCTGTGATTGGCCCCTGTAAATTAAATAAACAAGTAAGATTTTATAAACAACTCTGATCTCTGGATTTGTATATAACTATATTGACAAGATTACCGTTAATTATTGAGTGAAACTAAGATCGGCCTTGTAAAATTCAGATTCCTTCCCTTTGCCACTACAAACACTATCAATTGCAAGTGCTTGTACTTGTGCACTACCACTACAGGCCTCTTTCCCAACCTCTTCTATGTGTAATGAACAGAAAATGTGTGGCTCCTGAGAATTGATGGACACAATGATAACATTGAAAATGCACTTTCAAAGGCTACATACCTTTTCCCTCTTTTTTTCTAATCTTGTGCTTCTTATCGAGCAAGTTCTCTTTCGTTTTGAAGTTTTTGTTTCGACCCCCTTTTTCTTCAGGCGTGCAGTAGTCAACAAGTCATCCGGTGGGCTAGCATCTGAGGGAGTTGTACATGGATACCGAGGTGTGCTCGTACATGCATTGATTTTTCTTCAGTTTGCTTAGAGCATCTCTAACAGAGCCCGTAAAAACACGAACTGAAAACACCGAGTTCAGTTCACCGAACTCGTGTTTACGGGTCGAAAAATTGATCGCGCAGAACAGACCCCGTAAACGAAAACCATAAAACAGCATATTCCCTAATTGTGGTCCGCGCAGAACAGACCCCGTAAACGAAAACCATAAAACAACATATTCCCTAATTATGGTCCCCCTATCTACTTGTTCTCTTTTTTCCCTTTTTTTACTTCTTCTTCTTCTCCAAAATTCTTCTTGCCTGGCCACCAAATCGCCAACCCAGGCCGCACTGCCCCCCGCCGCACCCTGGCCCGCGCTTGGCCGCCGCGCCCGCCGCCGCTCCCGGCCGCCGCGCCCGGCCCGCGCCCGGCCGCCGCACCCGGGCTCGCGCCCGGCCATCGCGCCCCGGCCCGTGCCCGGCCGCCTCGCCCCCGGCTTGCGCCCGGCAGCCGCGCCCGCCTCCGCGTCGCCCCGGCCCGCGCCCCGGCCGCCGCGCCCGCCTTCGTGCCCGGCCGTCGCGCCGTCTCCGCGCCGCCCCGCGTCGCCCCCCCTCGCGCCGCCCATCCGCGCCATCCCCGACCCGCCCGCCCCGACCATGCCCAGGCCGGCGCCGCCCTGACCTGCCCAGCCTCGCGCCGCCCTGCGAGCTCGCCCCGCGCGGCGCCACCTACCGCCGGCCGTCCTGATGTAGTCCAGCAACTTCGCGATGCTACATCTCGGTCGAATTAGGTTGAGATTCGTCCGAATTTGGCCGGAGTCCGGCGAATGTACTGGCGGAAGCAGTTGGCCCGATCTGAAGTTTCAGCGCGCCACGAGTACGGGGCTTGTGTTCAGTTCGCCCTTTCAGCCCCTACAAATACAGGCTGAGTTGGGTTTTCGGTCTCGATCTGAATACTTTTTTTATGTTTTGATATGCGCCGTTTTTCGAACCGAGCCCGTAAATTAGCGGTTATTTTTCGGTTTTGGCTCGTTTACGGGCTCTACTAGAGATGCTCTTACCAAGGATGTCAAGTGTGCTATCTACCAACGCGACGCATTCTAGGAAGTTGGATGCTCTATCCGCCAAATTATGAAATTTGAGGGACATATATCTGTAGCTAAGCATGGCATCCATATTTGGATTTTTAATTATATTTCTTCCCTCCTTGTCTTGTACAGTCCCACTTCGTGCTTCCCGTGTCCATCGCTTTAACACATAATAATGTGGTGGTTGAAGTTCATTAGATCAAGAACTTTAAGAGCATGGCCACACAATATCCCATATCTCTCAAATTGCCGGCAGCTGCACACAACCATTTGTTTCGAAGGATCACCAATAACTTTATACTCCTCTTCAAAGGTAAAATCACCTACTAGATATTCATTACAACCATCCAATTGCTTGGTGCAAGCTGATAAGGATCTTTCGAATTCACCTTGGAAAGCTTCAAATATACCAGGTGTATATAGCTTGCTAGCCTGCACCAACATAGGCGGTGGTCTCCTGCATCATACATAATTTAGGCAACCGGTTCTAGTGAAACTTTGTCAAATGATCTCTTTTATCTTGTGCTCGATAACCCTCATTTGCACAAACAAATTTACATGATGCCATCGGATGGCCTTTGTTTGTAAACATGTTTGTGACCTCAAAGCATTGCTGCCCAATATTGCTTAGCCAAAATGTCGAAGCTTCATCTGAATTTCTAAATTCCATGTCAACATGAGGTACCAAACCTGGTAGTACAACTCTGCGGCGCAAATCTAAAGGTATAATAGATGCCCCCCATAGGGGGCCTCACAATGATTTGAGCACGTGGACCGTCAGATCTTTTCATCGGTGCATCTCGTCCATTCGTTTTGTGCACTCCTCTCACTAGCTAACCCCATGCAATGGCCGATTGTTACCCGCCTCCGGCTACATATGGGCCCCACCTTTGCCGGCCCCACATGTTAGCCACTGCGGCTGGAATCTCTGTCGGTGCGCACTGGAGTTGGGCAGTGGATCTCCACCCGTAGGGGTATTTTCAGTCTTTCGCACCTGCCATATAAAAACGAGATCGACTGATGGAAACCCTAGCCGCCTTGCCCAATCAATGTGCGCTCTCACAATCCCCTCACTCCTCTGCGATTCTCTCGTCTCGGAGCTCGGTCGCCAACGAGCGCTTGAGGCGGAGGCCGCCGCTGTCGTGCACGACAAGGAGGCGAGCGGGGAGGGCGCCTCGCTCTCCTCTCACTAGCTAACCCCATGCAATGGCCGATTGTTACCCACCTCCGGCTACATATGTGCCCCACCTTTGCCGGCCCCGCATGTTAGCCACTACGGCTGGAATCTCTGTCGGTGCGCACTGGAGTTGGGCAGTGGATCTCCACCCGTAGGGGTATTTTCAGTCTTTCGCACCTGCCATATAAAAACGAGATCGACTGACGGAAACCCTAGCCGCCTTGGCCAATCGATGTGCGCTCTCACAATCCCCTCACTCCTCTGCGATTCTCTCGCCTCGGAGCTCGGTCGCCAACGAGCGCTTGAGGCGGAGGCCGCCGCTGTTGTGCACGACAAGGAGGCGAGCGGGGAGGGCGCCTCGCTCTCCTCTCACTAGCTAACCCCATGCAATGGCCGATTGTTACCCGCCTCCGGCTACATATGGGCCCCACCTTTGCCGGCCCCACATGTTAGCCACTGCGGCTGGAATCTCTGTCGGTGCGCACTGGAGTTGGGCAGTGGATCTCCACCCGTAGGGGTATTTTCAGTCATTCGCACCTGCCATATAAAAACGAGATCGACTGACGGAAACCCTAGCCGCCTTGCCCAATCGATGTGCGCTCTCACAATCCCCTCACTCCTCTGCGATTCTCTCGCCTCGGAGCTCGGTCGCCAACGAGCGCTTGAGACGGAGGCCGCCGCTATCGTGCACGACAAGGAGGCGAGCGTGGAGGGCGCCTCGCTCTCCTCTCACTAGCTAACCCCATGCAATGGCCGATTGTTACCCGCCTCCGGCTACATATGGGCCCCACCTTTTCCGGCCCCGCATGTTAGCCACTGCGGCTGGAATCTCTGTTGGTGCGCACTGGAGTTGGGCAGTGGATCTCCACCCGTAGGGGTATTTTCAGTCATTCGCACCTGCCATATAAAAGTGAGATCAACTGACGGAAACCCTAGCCACCTTGCCCAATCGATGTGCGCTCTCACAATCCCCTCACTCCTCTGCGATTCTCTCGCCTCGGAGCTCGGTCGCCAATGAGCGCTTGAGGCGGAGGCCGCCGCTGTCGTACACGACAAGGAGGCGAGCGGGGAGGGCGCCTCGCCCCGGAGCTCGGTCGCCAGCGAGCTCTTGAGGTGGAGGCCGCCGTTGCCGCGCACATCCTCCTCTCCCAATCGTCGGTGTCCCTAGCCCAGAGCTCGGCGTTGTCCCCGTCTTCTTCGGCAAACGAGGTCGGGCTGCAGACCTTCGGCTCGTGCTGCTCCGCGCGAGCAGCAATGGCGCGAGAAGAGGCCCAGCCACAGGCACACCCCAGCGGTGGCGCAGGTAGGCCCCTCCTTTTCCGTGCTTCCTCCTCCTCGCCATTCTTCCTCCCCCCGTCCTCTGTGATTTCTCCCCTAAGTCGTCCCTCCCCTGCAGCTCCCAAATCCTAGACATGAACTGTTTGAATTTGAATCATGTCTGATGTCTGTAGACATGAAACTGTTTTCAATGGCTTCTCAAATCAGGTCCACTCTTGATCTATTGTTATGATATTTTTTTTGTGTTGTGAACATTTTGAGTAGCTCTCACGGAATAACTTATCTCACACTTTACACTGTTGGGCCCTCTCTCATGATGACTTTAAAAGTAATTATGTTAGGCGGCTGCCTCTTGAGAGTGCTATTAAATTATTGTTTAAATAAAAAGGATTAGAGGTACATTATATTTTCATATGGTTTGTATTGTAAACACATGTCGTGATACTACTAATACACATAATATTTTACCCAGTGATTGACTATGTGAAAGTTTGGGTGGTGTATGGATTGATAAGACTTACTTCTACTATTACACCATCAGTTCATATAAATGTTTAATACATTCCTCTATTTTTGTGGTAGTATATAAGAGTTTGCTACCTCGTGATTTTGTTATCTCAATTTCACCTTGATTGACTTTGTTTTGTAAAAGTTAAAAATATATTATCATTTAGCTACGTGATTATTATTATTATTATACTACCTGTAATTTGGCCCTAATTTCACGGAATCGTGCGCCAAGGCGCACATTTAAATCTAGTGTGAAAATAATATTGGAACCAATAGCAGTACTTAGATATCTCATGTACTTAGATATCTCATGAAAAAGTGCAGGTTACGAAAATTACCTATTGGAATCAGAAACATGGTACGGTGGGTTAATCTCTTCTGCCATCTTAGTTTCTTCTTCCATGTATACACTAGAGATTCTCAAACCTGGGGAGAAAACCAATGTTAAGAAACTCCTAATTTCGTTTGGCCTATAAAAATTGCTAGACAAAATCTTGTTTAATTGATTTTTTTTTTTTTGCGAAACTGTAACTCCGAGCAGATCCAAATCGTGCAAATGAGGTATCATTGAAAAGTTAGTATACCACAACTTTTAAGTTGGGCCTCAGTTAAAATTGGGAATCGATTAAGAGATGTTTTCAATTTGATCATGTACCTTTTGTTACGATAATCTCCTCCCGAGTGGGCCCACCGGGATCCTTTTGACCTACGCCCTGATCACGGGCGCCCAACCCTCTATGGTTGGCGGCCCCCTGTCACCAACGCTATAAAGAGAGGTGGGGGCCGGCGGCACGCGTTACAATGTTCATCGCTGTGCCGCACACCCCACCGACACACCCTTCCGATCTAGGGTGCGTTGTAGCGACGGGAAGCACCGCTGCCGCCGTCATTGCCTCACGCACGCCGCCGCCCTCGCCCTCGCCACCATTTCCAGCACCTCGGGCTCAACGAGCCAAGGCGAAGGTACACCGCATCTCTGAGCTGTCTCTCTCTCTCTAATCTCTCAGTGCACGCACATCTTGTTCATAGACACAGTGATCTACACTTAGTTGATCCTAGGAACCTAACACCTTTATCTACCTAGGAAAGATCAGCAAGTTATATAGAGAAACAGAGAAGGCAGGGCAGATTTACGTGAGATTGCCAAGAAGCGCAGCGTATTTGTGAGTTAAGCAGTCCATCTGTCACTGGTCTGACGATCTCCTCGCGCTTTCTTTCCTCCCTTTCTCGCACCCTTTTGGGCATCTGGGGTCTTTTTCTGGAAAGCTACGCACCGTTTTTCTGCTGCAATTTTACTGAAGTAGGCATCAAACCGAGTCAGGTTACTATATTTTAAGGGGGCTCGCTCAGCTGCCTTTGGATGCAAAGCGAGCGGACTACAACAATCTATGTCCCTCTGCAGTTTTGGGCAGTAAGTCAGAGGATCTCGTTCCGAAAGCAGGAGCTTTCTTTGGAGGTGAAAACGGATAGTGCTTGGGCTTTGTTTGGCCTCTGGAGGTTGATGATGGTGCGAGTCTCTTAATGGCGGTCTTCTTCACCAGCTTCGAAGTCGGATCACAAGGCTGGACAATGGTCTCCAAGCTCAAGCTGTGTTTATTTCTTTTTCTTGTTTGCTTGTCCCTTTCGTCTCCTGTTAGCTAGGTTTCAGCATCTTGTAACAACTTTCCGGCAACGACCTTATTAATTTAAGGCAGGGCTACAGCCTAATCTCTAAGAAAATTTTGTTTCTGCTTTTATCCAGCTAAATGCTACATACGAAAAAACCGAGTTTGGGCCAGTTTAGCCACTACATTTTTCTTTCAGTGATTGTTAGGCAGAGCTGGAGTGCTGGACCGTTGAGCTTGTTGGCAAGTTGCGGTACAGACGTGGAGCTCCTTTTTAAGAGTTAATTACAAAAACCCACCACAATTGTGGCCAGGTTTCAAAAAACCACCACCTTTTAACTTTTTGACAAAAATCAACCGTTCTGGACAAACAACCACCACTTCTTTGTAAGACTCGTGATAGTGAGTTAACCACAATTATGACATGTGAGGCCTCCTTATCAGGCTGACGTGGCAGTCAACATCACAGTCAAGAGACAAAATTTAGGACTTCTTTGTAAATTTCCAATACCACCTTAAAAAAAGAAAAAAAGAAAATTTGCAGTCACAACGTCCTCATCCTCTCTTCACGAGCTTCGGCGCCGCCACAAGTCCGGCGACAAATTACTGCCGGAGTAAGCTCCCCCACCCCCACACCGACTACAAATCTGCGAGACCTTGCTGCAGAGGAGGTGCTCGTGCTCCACCGAATTAGGTTGTAGCAGTGAGGCAGGGCAAGCTGCAGTAGAGGGAGAGTGGGCGCGCGACCTGCAGGGAGCTCCCGTGGGGTGGAGGCAGCCATCGCCGGTGTGGGCATCCCGAGAGTGTACGGCCGCCGACGCACGAGCCTCAGCTCCATGGCCGTCGGTGTGCGAGCCCCCGCCGCAGCCCTCGGTGAGCCGGCGATGTCAAATCGGAGCTCCAAGGATCGTCCCTGTCGAGGAGACACTGCAGGGATCTGCATCGTCGATGGGAGCCGCCTCGTAGAAGAGCAATGGACCTCCGCCGTCCTCCAGAGTCCTCGATCAGGTGTTGGCGCCGGTGAGTAGGGGTGGGAGGGGCGACGCCGAACGGGGGATGGTGGTGCTGCTCCGGTAGATAAGAAAATAAAAGGAAATAAGATGGAAGAAAAAAAAATAAGAAAAAGGACAAAAGGAGCCAGTGGGCTAGGAGGCTGCCATGTGGGTTTGGAAAATTTACAAAGAAAACTCCATATCTTTACTATTAAGGTGGCTACCCGGCGCCGCGGGGCTCTGGACTTGGAGTGGCCGGCCAGGGCGGGTCTGCACGGCCTCCGACGCCTGGCGGGGTGCCACCCGTGCATCCTCCCCTTGCTGGCCATTCGGCCCAGGTTGCTCTAAGTCCTGCTGCCGTTGCTGCCCCTTTCGGTCGCCCGGTGGGCGGGGCTACTACGCCGCATGTTGTTGCTGCTCCGATCGCAGGGACTGGGCTTCCCTCCCGTCCGTTCTTCCCGCAACCGACTGGGCATCTACATGTAGGGGCGGTCATGCCACAGAGGCCGGCGATGCCCCAGGCGCTGGCGATGCCTCAAGCGCAAGCTCAGAACGCCTCCCGGAAGAATAAGAGCAAGAAGAAGAAGACAGCGTCACCTGTGAATGCCCAGGGAGGGGTTGTGCAGGCTGCTGGAGTTCAGACCTTTGGCCAGGCTTCCTCCCAGCATCAGTGTTATGCTCCTCAAAGTTCGATGGCTCCTTTGCAGGGACAACATCACATGTACCAGTTCCCTTATATTCCGTTTGGGTATGAGCAGCATGGACAATTTGCTTCGCAGTTTCAGCAGCTACATGTTCAGTCTCAAGCAGGGCAGGGGGTGTATATACTGCCGCATCAGCCTTCAGCGCCACATGTACCTTTGTTGCAGCAGCCACAGCCTATGGTGCCTCAGTTGGGTGCGGTTGTACATGCAGCGGAGGTCGCCAAAGTAGCTGGTAAGGCTAAAAATAGTGTAAGGTGCTGGAAATGTGCTGACAACTCGCATGATGTGAAGGATTGTAAGGTCAATCACTATTGCTACATCTATGATAAGAAGGCTCATCCCACAGCTCATTGCCATGTGCTTAAGTTGCCGAGACCGCCTGTGTTTATTTCTGGGTCTGGCCTTCTGGAGACATATTTGACTGCTTTTCCGGATTCAGTGGTTAATGAAGATCTTGCTCCCACTCAGTCGCCTATTGCTCTTGTGGTAGTTTCTAGAGATGCGGTACTTGCAGATTTTATTGCTAAGCAGGTGGCTCGCCGTTGTTCTGATTATCCAAATTAGAAGTGGGAGGCGGTTCCTCATGTTGATATGCAGTTCTTGGTTTCGGTTCCTTCGTTCGAGGACCTTGACAGACTAGATGGTATTCAGATGGGGGTGCCTTCTTTCAGCTCCACTATATCCATATCGGCTTGGCGGTCGGCGGAGGTTCCCCACAAGGCTGAACTTGGGAAGGTGTGGCTACATGTGGACGGGGTGCCTCATACACTGCGACTTTTTTTTTGGGTTTGTGGGCTGTTGGATCACTCATTGGCAAGACCGTGGATGTGGATCTTGTTACTCTGAGATGCAGGGCGGTGGTGCGTATTCAGGTGGCCATGCTTCAGGCTGGGGTTCTAGGGGACCCTTCTGATGAGGCACGTCCGATAGCTAAAGCTGATGATGTGGTCAAGTTTAAGGCTTTTGAGTTCCGCTTTCGCAGGGAGCCTACATACTATATTCCTGAGCCGGATTTTGTTCCTTTGATTTGGGTAAAGAAGGATGATTCTGATGAGGGAGGTAAGGGTGCTCCTGATGGCGGGGATGATGCTATGGATACTTCTGAGCCGAGAGTGGGGCCTTCAGTTTCTAGGACTTCACAGGTTCAGCAGGGAGGATCTAGCACTTCGGCGCCTGGGGGTACTCATGCTATGGCTCCTGTTTTTGCCTTCACGCCGTTCAATCCGAACCCGCAGACACCTATTGTGATTGACGTTGTGGAGAGGCTGTGGGCTATTAGTCCATCTTTGGAGGCTTCGTCTTCTGTAGTGGCTTCCCCTCGTGTGTCGGCGGAAGCTTTACGTTTGGCTCGTGATGCGGCATCTTCTGGTTCTCCTTTGTCTTCTGGTCTTGATGAGGACTACTCCCACTCGGACATGCCGGCTAGAGGCCGGGTGTGCACTCTCGGCCGTACTACACCTGCGACGGCGAGACGGGCTGCGGATTCCGCGGCGTCCGCTCAGGTTTCGCGTGCGGGAGAGGCGATGCCGCGAGGGGGTCTTCTTCATCCTTACCCCCTCGGGCGTCGTCACGTTCGCCTATCCAGGAGGGGGCTGAGGTGCCTGATACGCGTACAGCACGCGTCCGTTGGGAACCCCAAGTGGAAGGTGTGATGCGTACATCAGCAAGTTTCCCTCAGTAAGAAACCAAGGTTTAATCGAACCAGTAGGAGTCAAGAAGCACGTTGAAGGTTGATGGCAGCGGGATGTAGTGCGGCGCAACACCGGGGATTCCGGCGCCAACGTGGAACCCGCACAACACAACCAAAGTACTTTGCCCCAACGAAACAGGTGAGGTTGTCAATCTCACCGGCTTGCTGTAACAAAGGATTAGATGTATAGTGTGGATGATGATTGTTTGCGGAAAACGGTAGAACAAGTATTGCGGTAGATTGTATTCGATGTAAAAGAATGGACCGGGGTCCACGAGTTCACTAGAGGTGTCTCTCCCATAAGATAAAAAGCATGTTGGGTGAACAAATTACGGTCGGACAATTGACAAATAGAGAGGGCATGACCATGCACATACATGATATGATGAGTATAGTGAGATTTAATTGGGCATTACGACAAAGTACATAGACCGCTATCCAGGCATGCATCTATGCCTAAAAAATCCACCTTCGAGTTATCATCCGAACCCCTTCCGAGTATTAAGTTGCAAACAACGGACAATTGCATTAAGTATGGTGCGTAATGTAATCAATAACTACATCCTCGGACATAGCATCAATGTTTTATCCCTAGTGGCAACAAGCACATCCACAACCTTAGAACTTTCGTCATCGTCCCGGATTTAATGGAGGCATGAACCCACTATCGAGCATAAATACTCCCTCTTGGAGTTAAGAGTAAAAACTTGGCCGAGCCTCTACTAATAACGGAGAGCATGCAAGATCATAAACAACACATAGGTAATAGATTGATAATCAACATAACATAGTATTCTCTATCCATCGGATCCCGACAAACACAACATATAGAATTACAGATAGATGATCTTGATCATGTTAGGCAGCTCACAAGATCCGACAATGAAGCACATAAGGAGAAGACGACCATCTAGCTACTGCTATGGACCCATAGTCCATGGGTGAACTACTCACTCATCACTCCGGAGGCGACCATGGCGGTGAAGAGTCCTCCGGGAGATGATTCCCCTCTCCGGCAGGGTGCCGGAGGCGATCTCCTGAATCCCCGAGATGGGATTGGCGGCGGCGGCGTCTCGGCAAGGTTTTCCGTATCGTGGCTCTCGGTACCGGGGGTTTCGCGATGAAGGCTTTAAGTAGGCGGAAGGGCAACGCGGGGGCCACACGAGGGCCCCACACACCGAGGCCGCGCGGCCAAGACCTAGGCCGCGCCGCCCTGTTGTGGCGGCGCCTCGTGGCCCCACTTCCTTTCCCCTCGGTCTTCTGGAAGCTTCGTGCAAAAATAGGACCCTGGGCGTTGATTTCGTCCAATTCCGAGAATATTTCCTTACTAGGATTTACGAAACCAAAAACAGCAGAAAACAGACAAGCGGCTCTTCGGCATCTCGTTAATAGGTTAGTGCCGGAAAATGCATAAATACGACATAAAGTATGCATAAAACATGTAGATATCATCAATAATGTGGCATGGAACATAAGAAATTATCGATACGTCGGAGACGTATCAGCATCCCCAAGCTTAGTTCTCGCTCGTCCCGAGCGGTAAACGATAACAAAGATAATTTCTGGAGTGACATGCCATATAACCTTGATCATACTATTGTAAGCATATGTAATGAATGCAGCGATCAAAACAATGGTAATGACATGAGTAAACAAATGAATCATAAAGCAAAGACTTTTCATGAATAGTACTTTCAAGACAAGCATCAATAAGTCTTGCATAAGAGTTAACTCGTAAAGCAATAAATCAAAGTAAAGGTATTGAAACAACACAAAGGAAGATTAAGTTTCAGCGGTTGCTTTCAACTTGTAACATGTATATCTCATGGATATTGTCAACATAGAGTAATATAACAAGTGCAATATGCAAGTATGTAGGAATCAATGCACAGTTCACACAAGTGTTTGCTTCTTGAGGTGGAGAGAAGTAGGTGAACTGACTCAACATAAAAGTAAAAGAAAGGCCCTTCGCAGAGGGAAGCATTGATTGCTATATTTGTGCTAGAGCTTTGGTTTTGAAAACAAGAAACAATTTTGTCAACGGTAGTAATAAAGCATATGTATCATGTAAATTATATCTTACAAAAGCCTCATGCATAGTATACTAATAGTGCCCGCACCTTGTCCTAATTAGCTCGGATTACCGGGATTATCGCAATACACATGTTTTAACCAAGTGTCACAAAGGGGTACCTCCATGCCGCCTGTACAAAGGTCTAAGGAGAAAGCTCACATTTGGATTTCTCGCTTTTGATTATTCTCAACTTAGACATCCATACCGGGACAACATAGACAACGAGATAATGGACTCCTCTTTAATGCATAAGCATGTAGCAACAATTAATGTTCTCATATGAGATTGAGGATATATGTCCAAAACTGAAACTTCCACCATGATTCATGGCTTTAGTTAGCGGCCCAATGTTCTTCTCTAACAATATGCATGCTCTAACCATTAAATGAGTGGTAAATCTCCCTTACTTCAGACAAGACGGAAATGCATAGCAACTCACATGATATTCAACAAAGAGTAGTTGATGGCGTCCCCAGGAACATGGTTATCGCACAACAAGCAACTTAATAAGAGATAAAGTGCATAAGTACATACTCAATACCACAATAGTTTTTAAGCTATTTGTCCCATGAGCTATATATTGCAAAGGTAAAGAATGAAAATTTTAAAGGTAGCACTCAAGCAATTTACTTTGGAATGGCTGAGAAATACCATGTAGTAGGTAGGTATGGTGGACACAAATGGCATAGTGGTTGGCTCAAGGATTTTTGATGCATGAGAAGTACTCCCTCTCGATACAAGGTTTAGGCTAGCAAGGTTGTTTGAAACAAACACAAGGATGAACCGGTGCAGCAAAACTCACATAAAATACATATTGTAAACATTATAAGACTCTACACCGTCTTCCTTGTTGTTCAAAACTCAATACTAGAAATTATCTAGACTTTAGAGAGACCAAATATGCAAACCAAATTTAGCAAGCTCTATGTATTTCTTCATTAATGGGTACAAAGTATATGATGCTGTTATCACCAGAATTTGACCGAGTCAGAGGTGGGCCACGATCAAGATGGACTTGAAGAATGTATAGATGGAAGAAATACGTGAATCGGCCTTACATACAAAGTTTGGGCTAGTTTGCCCTTGTATCTGTAACATATTAGATTGCGTGTCGGTTAGTTAGAGTTTTACCCGTGCACGGTTATGTGCACGCCTGAATTAGAAAGTCCCTTGGACTATAAATATGTATCTAGGGTTTATGGAATAAACAACAACCAACGTTCAACACAAACAAATCTCGGCGCATCGCCAACTCCTTCGTCTCGAGGGTTTCTCCGGTAAGCACCATGCTGCCTAGATCGCATCTTGCGATCTAGGCAGCACAAGCCTGCCCACGTTGTTCATGCGTTGCTCGTGCTGAAACCTTTTTGATGGCGAGCAACATAGTTATCTTAGATGTGTTAGGGTTAGCATTGTTCTTCGAATTACATGCTTTCGTTATGCGACCCTTACACATCTAGCCGCCCTTACACCTATCTTAGGTGGAGGGGCGGCACCCCGCTTGATCATAGTTTAGTAGATCTGATCCGTTACGGTTGCTCCTTGTTTCATCAAGGAATAGTTTAACATCCGCAATAGTTAGGCCTTACAAAGGGTTGGAGGATCCAGCGGCGTGTAGGGTGACGTTTGCTAGCCCTAGAAAGGACGTTCGGGGATCAACCTCGTGTTGGTTTTTAGGCCCTGTCTAGGATCGGCTCACGGTCACCGTGCGCGAGCGCGAGGCCCAATCGTGAGTAGGATGATCCGATTATGCGGTGAAAACCCTAAATCGTCGTAGATCTAATCAGCTTTATCTTGATCAAGCAGGACCACCATATATTCGGACACCCCGTCCGAATCATGGGTGGATCGGCTCTTTGAGCCGATTCACGGGATAACTCGAGAGCCGATCGAGGCTCGTATTTAATGTTTACGTGTATGCCATGCAGGAAACTAAGCGAGGCATCATCCACACCTTCCCGACCGGGTATAGGTCCGGTGGCACGCCCTTGCGATAGCATCGGACGTGCGACCGGGAGGCTTTGCGGGCCGTCGCTACGAGGGACCGGGGCCAGCCGCAGCCCTAGTTGTTCCCGGCTCTCTTGTGTTGCCCGTCTCCGCCCGCCGGGGGTTTCGACGTCAACACATTCGGCACGCCCGGTGGGACAACCTTCGACATCCACCACATCGCCGTCCGCATCCGAGATGGCGGAAAGCACTCCGGTCAAGTACGAGGATCCGCACGATGAGCTCAAGAAGAAACATGATGAGATCAAGGCAACCCTCGAGGCCGAACTCATCGGCTCTTTCCACCGAACCCGCTCCCATGGCGTCAGGTGGAAGGGTTTCACACCTGAAGGCGCACTCGATGGAGTGGACCTGTCCGCCCCGTCAGAAGAACGCACCGGTCGCCGCGGCGAGGAGATCAACTACATGGTGGCTCATTCGCTGCACCGCCACTGCGAGAGCCCGGTGAACACTTTGGAGCGTGTCGCTCGCGCGTGGTCCAGGAAATCATGAGCCACCGGTATTCTCCGTCGGGACCAGCTCTGGGGACTTTCAAGGGAGAGATGCCACTCCAGCCCTAGCCGTTCGCATGGGCAGCACCGGAACTGTCGAACTCATCGGCGTACGTCGTCTACAAGATTGGTGGTGATCCTAGCGACTACCAATTCCTACCTGAGGCACCCAAGGAGATCCCGCACGGATACGCGTGCGCATACGTACCAGACTGCAGCGCCTGGGCACTCTCGAACCAGGCTGCAACAGCAGGGGCCTCTGGGACGGCAGGAGGAACGTCGGGAGCCAATCCTGAGAAGCAAACGTGGCTAGCTAAGTACGCCACTCCGACAAACCTCCAGAGCCCAGCTCCTGCAGTTGGCTTAGAACCGGAAAAGCAAGCATGGCTGGTTAAGTATGCCACCCGGTGAATCTTCGGGGTTCGACACCTTCGGCCATCACGGCGGATCAGATTTGTGCAATCTCGAAAGATCGGTTTGGCATGATGCCGAAAAGGAAGACGTTCGGCTACGCCAAGCCGTACCCCAACGACTACGAACTGATCCCGCTACCACCCAAATATCGGCTCCCGGACTTCACAAAGTTTAGTGGATCGGATGGTTCCAGCTCCATCGAGCATGTGAGCCGATATTTGGCACAGCTGGGCACGATCTCGGCATCAGACGAGTTGCGTGTGAGGTTCTTCGCACAGTCCCTCACAGGATCGGCTTTCGGGTGGTACACATCGCTGCCACCGAATTCCATCCGGACTTGGAAGCAGTTGGAAGAGCAGTTCCATGAGCAGTATCACTCAGAGGTTTCCGATGTTGGTATTGCCGATCTAGCGCAAGTACGACATAAGCGCGGGAGACGAGTGTCGAGAATACGTCCGGCGCTTCGGGACCATTAGGAACCGATGCTTTTCGGCTCATATAAGTGAAAAAGAAGCGATCGGGTTGGCGGTGGTGGGTCTCTCATCATCGATTAAGGACGTGGCCTCCCAAGCGAGACTACCCTTCATTGGCGCACATGGTGCGAAGGTCGTCGGCATATGAGCGGCGCCACCCAGATGTTTACCAGGACAAATTCAAGCGTGTGGTGACCCTGGTTGAGGCAGACGAGGATGAAGGTGCTGCGGGAGATCGAGAGATAGCAGTGGCTGAATGGACTCGAGCGACATGCCCCGTGACCTGCAAATGGGTGAAGCCACAAGGCCCTCCAAAAGGGTTCGACTTCGACGTGACCAAGACTGAGCAGATTTTTGATCTCTTACTCACGGAGAAGCATATAAAGGTACCCGAAGGCCACAAGATTCCCACGGTGCAAGAGCTGAACGGAAAGCCATACTGCAAGTGGCATAACACGTTCACCCACACTACCAACGACTGCAGGGTGTGGCGGCAGCAGATCCAAATGGCGATAGAAAACGGACGGTTAATTTTCAACCAGTACGCCATGAAGGTCGACACACACCCCTTCCCCGCCGTAAATATGGTGGAGTATACTTACCATGGAGGGTGCCAGCCGGATTTCTCGTGCAATATCAACATGGTAGGACCTGGACACCACTGCGGTAAGGACGGAGATGAGGGCAGCTGCTCTCATAGCAAAGATACGAGAGGAAGCCGCTCCACGCGATCGGCTCGCCAAGACGGCAAGCGCTACGTCACGGAGGGAGAGGTGAAAAACATAAGGTATCAACGACCTCTCTGCGATCACCTCCTCAACAAGTATGTGAGTCAGTATGACCAACGCCGGCGATACAACGACGATGATGAAGAAGATCGTCTGGCTAGGGACGACAGGAGACGTCGTCGGCATGATCGTAATGAGGAGGAGCACGTGCGCCGTGCCAAGGATAAGTTGGGGGAGCGAGTCGACGAGGATAGGCACTGGGACTGTCCCTTCTTCAGACACTGCTGGGATTCAGGAATGAGCCGATTGCCCACAATCGGCAACTGCCCAGAATGCAACCAGAAGAAGAAGGAGACAGCCAACGTGTCCGTGTTCAAGCGTCTAGGGCCTCTCCCGCCACAAAGCAAACGCGCTGAGTCCCCTCGGTTGAAAGATCTCGAAGATTCAGAAGACGAGGGAGAAGAAGAAGACAGGTACCACCGGCCAAGGTGGTGCCCTGATGGACTTAGCCGTTCCCGAAACGCGGGGTTCGGCGATTGCGCGGCACTGGAGGAAGCCGAGAGGTTATACTTGCATACATTGAGGAAGGCAAGGCCTGATCGCGCTGCGAAGATTCAGCGAGCCCTAGATGAAGAGGGTCGTCCACGGAAAATGGAGTGGCGCCCCAAGCAAGGAAAGCCGATGATGAAACATCGGCTGACACAAACATGGTGCTCGTTCTTCCGACGAAGCTTAGTGCTCCACGATTACACGATGCACTCAAGGTGGACGACAGCAAGCGCACCAGCATGATAAAGTCAGAGATTGGGCTGGTTTTATCTACCGGCCTGAACGAGTAGCAAGAGCACGTCAATAAGCAAACGTGGCGAGGCTGATCCTTGGGATCGGCCCCAAAAAATTTATGAAGGGACCCCACAAGACCTTCGCCGAGCAAACAACGTGGAGGCCGATTCCAGCAATCGGCCAAAATTATCCTCACCAGGCATTCTGCCTGGGTTCAACATGTTATCCAACAGAGCCGATACCATCAATTCTCTTGACAGAATCGGATCGGGGGGGCACCCAGGTGGATAAAACACGAGGATATGCAGTAGAAGTGTCTCATCCTTTGGTGATGGGTATTGAAGTATGGGGGCCGATGCATAAGTCGGCCGTAAAAATTCAAAAAATTCAAAAAAAATTGAGCACAGCCGATGCAGCAGACATGGACTTAAGGATATGAAAGCCGATGCATGGCCATCGACTCAAGAGGTATAACTGTCAGGGGATCAATGGAGCAGTAAGTGGACCACGAAGAGAGACTTTGATGGGAGAACTCCTCAATGGAGTGGTTCAATGGTTCAAGGGCTCGGATCCTCTCTTCAAGAACAATGCCAAGAGCAGCCTGGACGTGCAGATCAGGTCAAGGATGGATTGCATTAGATCCGCCAAAGGAAAGGAGCCGATCTGGCCGGCAAGGTGCAGGAAGAACTGAAGAAGCTCGGGGGGCAGCTCACCCCGAAGGTTCTCTGCTCTGAAGAGCCGATTTTGATGGGAATCGGTTGGCTCTGCATGATAGTTCTCTCGGACATGGCCTAGCCCGGGTCCATGCCGTGCGAATGGCATGCCCTCGTATACGGTTCGCCTTGATTGAGACTCGGGGGCAGGCGGCCGACGGAAGCCCCGTTTTTGAAAGCCGATTGGGTGGCCATCGGCTAGTCCTGCGCAGCGATTTTCGTCAAAGGTGGTGATCTGGCGGAGCTCAAGTTCATTATACGAGAGACTGATGCGTTGCCATCGGCTCATTGAGAATCGGTCCAAAAGAAATCAGCAAGACCAAATTGGGGAAATTTCTTCATTAATAAACAGGATTTCTTACAAAGGAAGAACCGATTGCTCAAAGAAGGAAGAACAAAAGAAGGGCCTATTGGCCAATCTACTACGGCTAGGCCTATACTGGTAGATCCTACTCTACGGGCCATCACTGCCCTCGTCGTCGTCCTCGGAACTCTCATCGGCACTGCTGCCGATGGGCTCCTCGTCGCTACTCCCGTAGCCCTCTACGGGAGCTTCATCCCCGTCTTCATCGTTGCTGCTGTCGTCGTCCCACCACATGCGGAGGCGTTTCGCCGGCGGGTAGCCCTCGAGGGAGTCGTCGTCGTCGTCGTCTTCCTCTTCCTCTTCTTCAGAGGTGGGGCAGCCGTCCCAGGGGAACCGGTCGTCCTCGCTTTCGACTCCGGTTCCCCGTCGGCGAGGAGCGAAGATCTTCATCCCCGCTGGTCAAGGACTTGTCGTCCTCGGACCAAATGGAGGAGGCGTGGCTCTCCTCGTCCCATGCTTACGGGGCACGGATTTCCGGCGGCGTCTCGCGGGAGGAGTCGGACCCGTAGGAAAGCTCGGAGGAGGAGGAAGAAGACATGGTGGCACGAGAGGGTTTTTTGGTGCTAATGCGAGGAGGACGAAGGAGACGCAAGCTGTTTAGAACGGTTAAATAAAGGGGATATGAGAGAGATTCAATGCCACGGCGGTTTCCGAGGAGATGTTGCCCAACGGGAAAGTTTTGCGGCCACGTGGAGAAGTGGAAGGGGCAAGGCATCATGATGAGGATTCTGCGGCGGTTACTGCTCTGCCACGACATGACCCGACGAAAGAAGAGCATAATGATTTTGGAAATATCATTTCCAAAACCAGGGGGGCATGTGTTATCACCAGAATTTGACCGAGTCAGAGGTGGGCCGCGATCAAGATGGACTTGAAGAATGTATAGATGGAAGAAATACGTGAATCGGCCTTACATACAAAGTTTGGGCTAGTTTGCCCTTGTATCTGTAACATATTAGATTGCGTGTCGGTTAGTTAGAGTTTTACCCGTGCACGGTTATGTGCACGCCTGAATTAGAAAGTCCCTTGGACTATAAATATGTATCTAGGGTTTATGGAATAAACAACAACCAACGTTCAACACAAACAAATCTCGGCGCATCGCCAACTCCTTCGTCTCGAGGGTTTCTCCGGTAAGCACCATGCTTGCCTAGATCGCATCTTGCGATCTAGGCAGCCTAAGCTTGCCCACGTTGTTCATGCGTTGCTCGTCTTGAAGCCTTTTTGATGGCGAGCAACGTAGTTATCTTAGATGTGTTAGGGTCAGCATTGTTCTTCGAATTACATGCTTTCGTTATGCGACCCTTACACATCTAGCCGCCCCTACACCTATCTTAGGTGTAGGGGCGGCACCCGCTTGATCATAGTTTAGTAGATCTGATCCGTTACGGTTGCTCCTTGTTTCATCAAGGATTAGTTTAACATCCGCAATAGTTAGGCCTTACAAAGGGTTGGAGGATCCGGCGGCGTGTAGGGTGACGTTTGCTAGCCCTAGAAAGGACGTTCGGGGATCAACCTCGTGTTGGTTTTTAGGCCCTGTCTAGGATCGGCTCACGGTCACCGTGCGCGAGCGCGAGGCCCAATCGTGAGTAGGATGATCCGATTATGCGGTGAAAACCCTAAATCGTCGTAGATCTAATCAGCTTTATCTTGATCAAGCAGGACCACCATGTATTCGGACACCCCGTCCGAATCATGGGTGGATCGGCTCTTTGAGCCGATTCACATGATAACCTGAGAGCCGATCGCGGCTCGTATTTAATGTTTACGTGTATGCCATGCAGGAAACTAAGCGAGGCATCATCCACACCTTCCTGACCAGGTATAGGTCAGGTGGCACGCCCTTGCGATAGCATCGGACGTGCGACCGGGGAGGCTTGCGGGCCGTCGCTGCGAGGGACCGGGGCCGGCCGCAGCCCTAGTTGTTCCCGGCTCTCTTGTGTTGCCCGTCTGCGCCCGCCGGGGGGTTTCGACGTCAACGGATGCAAGAGCTTAAACATGAGCACAACAATTGCCAAGTATCAAATTATTCAAGACATTTTAGAATTACTACATGTAGCATTTCCCGATTCCAACCATATAACAATTTAACGAAGAAGATTCAACCTTCGCCATGAATACTATGAGTAAAGCCTAAGGACATATTTGTCCATATGCAACAGCGGAGCGTGTCTGTCTCCCACACAATGAATGCTAGGATCCATTTTATTCAAACAAAACAAAAACAAAAATAAACCGACGCTCCAAGTAAAGCACATAAGATGTGATGGAATAAAAATATAGTTTCAGAGGAGGAACCTGATAATGTTGTCGATGAAGAAGGGGATGCCTTGGGCATCCCCAAGCTTAGACGCTTGAGTCTTCTTAAAATATGCAGGGGTGAACCACCGGGGCATACCCAAGCTTAGAGCTTTCACTCTCCTTGATCATATTGTATCATTCTCCTCTCTTGATCCTTGAAAACTTCCTCCACACCAAACTCGAAACAACTCATTAGAGGGTTAGTGCATAATAAAAATTCACATGTTCAGAGGTGACATAATCATTCTTAATACTTCTGGACATTGCACAAAGCTACTGGACATTAACGGAACAAAGAAATTCATCCACCATAGCAAAAGAGGCAATGCGAAATAAAAGGCAGAATCTGTCAAAACAGAACAGTCCGTAAAGACGGATTTTATTGAGGCACCAGACTTGCTCAGATGAAAATGCTCAAATTGAATGAAAGTTGCGTACATATCTGAGGATCACGCACGTAAATTGGCATATTTTTCTGAGCTACCTACGGAGAGGCAGGTCGAAATTCGTGACAGCAAAGAAATCTGTTTCTGCGCGAGTAATCCAAATCTAGTATGAACCTTACTGTCAACGACTTTACTTGGCACAACAATGCACAAAACTAAGATAAGGAGAGGTTGCTACAGTAGTAAACAACTTCCAAGACTCAAATATAAATTAAAAGTACTGTAGTAAAAACATGGGTTGTCTCCCATAAGCGCTTTTCTTTAACGCCTTTCAGCTAGGCGCAGAAAGTGTGTATCAAGTATTATCAAGAGATGGAGCATTGATATCATTACCAGGGGTGTTGGGAGTTTTCTCAACCATGCATAGTATGTTGGATACATAAGTTTCGGCGGCTCCCTTTTCATTAGTCTTGGGCTTGCTACTCTCATCAAACAAATTTTCAGGAACAAGCCAAGCATAATTATCATCTAGAGCTTCATGCATCTCTAGGAGCTTACATGGTATTGGTGCTTTAATCTCCCCACCATTATTAATATTATTAGTGTACTTAATTCTATCCATATCCATTTTTTCAAGTGTTCTTTTAAAATCGGTGATTGTACCAAGCCTCTCATGCTTACTAAAAACTTTTCTAGCTTCTTTAGCTATATCTGCAAATTCTCGCACTAAGACTTTTAGAACAAAATCTCTCTTCTCTCCCCGCTCCATATCAGAAAGTGTAAGAAACATGTGTTGTATCATGGGGTTGAGACTAATAAATCTAGCTTCCATCATGCGTACCAAACAAACAGAGGCATCTTCATAAGTAGGGACAGCTTTTGCAAGGGGTATATCTTTAAGATCTTCATGCATACTAACATAGGTGAAAAATTCTTCTATATTATCTCTTCCAATTATAGACCCTTGTCCCACAGGGTATATCTTTTACAGTAAAATTAAAAGGAAACACGTTGAAATAAGTAAAGCAAATGCAAGTAACTAATTTTTTTTTTTATGTTTTTGATATAGAGTGCAAGACAGTAAATAAAGTAAAGCTAGCAACTAATTTTTTTGTGTTTTGATATAATGCAGCAAACAAAGTAGTAAATAAAATTAAGCAAGACAAAAAACAAAGTAAAGAGATTGGATTGGGGAGACTCCCCTTGCAGCGTGTCTTGATCTCCCCGGCAACGGCGCCAGAAATTTAGCTTGATACGCGTACAGCACGCGTCCGTTGGGAACCCCAAGTGGAAGGTGTGATGCGTACAGCAGCAAGTTTCCCTCAGTAAGAAACCAAGATTTAATCGAACCAGTAGGAGTCAAGAAGCACGTTGAAGGTTGATGGCAGCGGGATGTAGTGCGGCGCAACACCAGGGATTCCGGCGCCAACGTGGAACCTGCACAACACAACCAAAGTACAAGTATTGCACAACACAACCCAACGAAACAGTGAGGTTGTCAATCTCACCGGCTTGCTGTAACAAAGGATTAGATGTATAGTGTGGATGATGATTGTTTGCAGAAAACAGTAGAACAAGTATTGCAGTAGATTGTATTCGATGTAAAAGAATGGACCGGGGTCCACGAGTTCACTAGAGGTGTCTCTCCCATAAGATAAATAGCATGTTGGGTGAACAAATTACAGTCAGGCAATTGACAAATAGAGAGGGCATGACCATGCACATACATGATATGATGAGTATAGTGAGATTTAATTGGGCAATACGACAAAGTACATAGACCACTATCCAGCATGCATCTATGCCTAAAAAGTCCACCTTCGAGGTTATCATCCGAACCCCTTCCGGTATTAAGTTGCAAACAACGAGACAATTGCATTAAGTATGGTGCGTAATGTAATCAATAACTACATCCTCGGACATAGCATCAATGTTTTATCCCTAGTGGCAACAGCACATCCACAACCTTAGAACTTTACGTCACTTGTCCCAGATTTAATGGAGGCATGAACCCACTATCGAGCATAAATACTCCCTCTTGGAGTTAAGAGTAAAAACTTGGCCGAGCCTCTACTAATAACGGAGAGCATGCAAGATCATAAACAACACATAGGTAATAGATTGATAATCAACATAACATAGTATTCTCTATCCATCGGATCCCGACAAACACAACATATAGAATTACGGATAGATGATCTTGATCATGTTAGGCAGCTCACAAGATCCGACAATGAAGCACATAAGGAGAAGACGACCATCTAGCTACTGCTATGGACCCATAGTCCGAGGGCGAACTACTCACTCATCACTCCGGAGGCGACCATGGCGGTGAAGAGTCCTCCGGGAGATGATTCCCCTCTCCGGCAGGGTGCCGGAGGCGATCTCCTGAATCCCCGAGATGGGATTGGCGGCGGCGGCGTCTCAGTAAGGTTTTCCGTATCGTGGCTCTCGGTACTGGGGGTTTCGCGACGAAGGCTTTAAGTAGGCGGAAGGGCAACGCGGGGGGCCACACGAGGGCCCCACACACCAGGGCCGTGCGGCCAAGACCTGGGCCGCGCCGCCCTGTTGTGGCGGCGCCTCGTGGCCCCACTTCCTTTCCCCCTCGGTCTTCTGGAAGCTTCGTGCAAAAATAGGACCCTGGGCGTTGATTTCGTCCAATTCCGAGAATATTTCCTTACTAGGATTTCTGAAACCAAAAACAGCGAGAAAACGACAGAACCGGCTCTTCGGCATCTCGTTAATAGGTTAGTGCCGGAAAATGCATAAATACGACATAAAGTATGCATAAAACATGTAGATATCATCAATAATGTGGCATGGAACATAAGAAATTATCGATACGTCGGAGACGTATCGGTGCCACCTACCTATCCTCCAGTCACTCGTGGGGGCTCTTCTTCGACTCCGCCCTTACGATCGACGACACCTCCTGCTGGGGGCGACGGGTCCCCCTTGGACCGGTCGGCCATTGCCCCTCCCGCTGGTGCTGCGGTAGAGGAGACACCTCCTCCATCGGCGATGGGCTTGGCTGGCCAGCCGGCGTCGCCTATGCCGGCCTTGGGCGTGGCCAGTGGGCCGGCGCCTCTTCCCCCGGCTCTAGGCGCTTTTGGGCTTCCTTCGGTGGAGCCTACTAAGGGAGGGTCTACCTCGACTACCACCTCCCCTAGGGATGCCGCTATGACGCGGCCTAAGAGTGCCAGGATGGCCGCTCCCATTCGCCGTAGCACTTGCCATGGGGTAGGCATCAATGTGGCGGCTGCGACGGATGAGGACTCCATAGCAAAGGCCATGCGTCGCAAGCGGAGTCAAACCTTGACTTTTCAGGTACCGTTAACAGTTCTAAGTCTTTTTTAACTTTCCCAACCCCGCTTATGGCCTCTAAGTTGGATAATGTGGGTCTTTCATTGGGTACTTCTGTTAGTTCTATTTCTATTTCGGCTAATGCTCTGAGACGTATGGAGTTTGATATACTCAAATTTACTCCTACGCTCTCAAGTAAGTTGGGTACCTCTTTATCTGAAAAGGATGATGAGGAAGCGTACTCCGTCTCAGACGTCCAGCTCCTTTCACATCTAGTTGGAGAGGTATCGGAGGTTGGTCTAGATGATACCGCTCTGGGCTCTTGTATTGAATTACATGCGGCTGAGCGTAAATCCAGAATTTTCTCTATTAAACGTAATGCATGGCCTAATAAAAAAGCTAAGGTGACTAAATCTCCAATTGTTTCCAAATGAATGCATGTTTGAGAATAGCAAAGATCTGAAGGACTTGGCTAAACACTTACACATCATTGAAAGCATTCGGGAACATGATTTAGATTTTGTTGTTATCTCCGATTGGGATCCGAACTACGACTATGGAAATTTTGGATAATTCCGGAGGTGACTTTCATATTAAGCTTCACATCCGAAATAAATCCGATAACTTCATATGGAGTTTGGTGTCTGTCTATGGAGCTGCCCAGGATGTTCATAAGCCTTCTTTTCTCCGGGAGTTGGTTAATCTAGCGAAGGATAATCTGCACCCTATCATCATAGGAGGGGATTTTAACTTGCTTGGATACCTCATGAGAAGAGTAGGGGCAGATTTGACACCCATTGGCCTTTCTTATTCAACGTTGTTATTGACAGTCTGGATTTGATAGAGGTTGCAATGGGTAGTCTCCCCGAGCCTACTTACGAGAAATTGGATCGTGTATTGATGGACTCAGACTGGGAATTTAAATTCCCTCTAGTCTCAGTACGGGTTCTTCCTCGGATTGAAGCTTTGTCAGATCACGCTCCAATTCTGTTATCTACTGGAACGTCATTACCGCCGTGTAGACGTCCGTTCAAATTTGAACTTGGATGGCTTAATCGGGATGGCTTTTCGGATATGGTTAAATTTATTTGGGACAAACCCGTTCTTTGGGAACACCCCTATCCAAAAGGTGGAATAATAAATTATGCTCGAAGCGTAGATACCTTGGAGGGCGGGCTAGGCAAATGTCGGGGCATCTCAAACAAGAGAAACTCACTCTATCATCAGATATTGATGCATTAGAGGCACTTGCTGAGGTACGTCCACTGACGACGCATGAGATTGTACTTAAAAGTCAATACAATGCTAAGTTGGCAGGCTTACTTCATGAGGAGGAACTCAAATGGTATCAGAGATCTAAATCCCAGTTCTTGTTAGAAGGAGATTCGAATACGAGATACTTTCATAGTATGGCCGATGGTCGACATAGAAAGAAACTCATTCATTCTCTTGTTCAAGATGAGGGACTGATTGAGGGTCATGAGCAATTAAAGTCCTATATTACTTCTTACTATAAAGGTCTTTTTGGTGCCCCGGATGAATCAGATGTATCCATGGATGAATCCAGGATTGATGATATCCCTCAAGTGTCTATTGAAGAAAACACCATTCTTACCTCCCCTTATTCCGAGGAGGAGATAAGAATAGCGGTCTTTCAGATGGAACACAACAAGGCGCCAGGACCGGATGGTTTTCCGGCTGAGTTTTACCATACTTTTGGGACATCATCAAGTCGGATCTATTGGAGCTGTTTGCTGAATTACATGAGGGGCAATTGGATATGTTCCGTATCAATTTTGGTGAAATTATTCTTCTACCAAAGGTTACTGACGCGGAACGGATCCAGCAATACAGACCTATATGCCTTCTAAATGTTTGTTTCAAAATTTCACAAAAGTTGCTACCATTCAACTTAATGCAGTGGCAGATAAAGTGGTGAGTCCTTCTCAAACTGCTTTTATGCAAGGTAGAAACATCCTAGATGGGTGGTAACCTTACATGAGACAATTCATGAGATGCACCGTAAAAAGTTGAATGGGGTAATACTCAAGATCGACTTTGAAAAAGCCTATGATAAAGTCAAATGGTCTTTTCTTCAACAAACCCTCAGGATGAAAGGTTTTTCTGAGGAATGGCGTGCTCTTATTAATAACTTTGTTTTTGGTGGTAGTGTTGCCAGTAAGATCAATGATGACATTGGTAAATACTTCCAGACCAGAAAAGGGTTGAGGCAAGGTGATCCCCTATCTCCAATGTTATTTAACATTGTGGAGGATATACTTGCAATTATAATAGAGCGTGCTAAGGTTGATGGTCAAATTGAAGGTGTAGTCCCCCACTTAGTTCATGGCGGCTTATCCATTCTTCAGTACGCTGATGACATAATTATATTTATGGATCATGACTTGGAAAAGGCACGTAACCTGAAATTAGTTCTTTCAGCATTCGAGCAGTTGTCCGGTCCTAAGATAAATTTTCATAAGAGTGAATTGTTTTGTTTCGGTGAAGCCGTCGATGAAACCAACTCATATGCTGAATTATTTGGCTGTGGGATTGGTTGTTTTCCAATTAGCTACATGGGTATTCCAATACACTATCGGAGACTCACTTTGGCTGAATGGAAAATTGTTGAAGAAAGACTTCAAAAATGTCTTACTAGTTGGAAAGGAAAATTACTATCCCTTGGTGGAAGATTAGTTCTCATTAAATCTGTACTCACGAATATGGTACTGTATATGATTTCTTTCTTTCAGTTACCGAAAGGAGTCTTGCATAGATTGGACTATTTCCGATCAAGATTCTTTTGGCAAGGGGATAGTGAGAAGAAAAAAATACTGGTTAACTAAATGGAGTGTTGTATGCCGTCCGAAAGATCAAGGTGGACTTGGTGTTCATGATCTTGAAGTTAAGAAGAGGGCTTTGCTTGGTAAATGGCTAGCCAGGTTGTTAACGGAGGATGGGGTATGGCAACAACTTTTGCGGAAAAAGTATGTTGGCTCAAAGGCGATCTCTCAGGTTCTTTGGATACCACGAGACTCACATTTTTGGGCTGGCATGATGGCAACTAAGAATCACTTTTTCCCATTTGGTTCTTTCTCCATTAAGAATGGGGCAGAGATACGGTTCTAGGAGGATAGCTGGTTGGGAACAACCACTCTTCGTGAACAGTATCCGGTCTTGTACAGTATTGTTCGTCATAAAGGGGATACTTTGCAAAAGGTGATGAAATCTTCTCCCCCATCTATGACGTTCAGGCGTGGTTTCGTCGGTCCTCGGCTAGTTTCTTGGAATGAACTGTTTCAGCATTTAGGTTCAATCCAGCTGGTTCAGGGGACGGATGAATTCCGTTGGAGTCTCATAAAAAATGGCATATTTTCGGTTAGATCCATGTACAAAGCATTATGTCTATCTACACAACCGGTTTTATATAATAAATCCATCTGAAAGATGAAGATACCTCTCAAAACAAAGGTCTTTGCATGGTATCTTCGTCGAGGTGTGATTCTTACTAAAGATAACCTTGTAAAATGTAATCGGCATGGATGTACAAAATGTGTGTTCTGTCACGAAGAATAGACAATAAAACACATTTTCTTCAACTGTCGAGTTGCTAGATCTATATGGTCAATTATTCAGATAGGTTCTACCTTATACCCTCCCCGTAGCATTGCAAACATTTTTGGCAATTGGGTAAATGGGGTGGATTCTAGGTACAAAACGATTATCAGAGTGGGAGTGATTGCAGTTGCATGGTCGCTTTGGCTATGTAGAAATGACAAGGTTTTTAATGACAAAAATTCTTATCTTATGCAGGTCATCTACCGGTGTACGGCTTTGCTCCGTTCATGGTCGCCACTTCATCGTTTGGAGGATCGCGACCTCTTTATGGAGGTGTCTACACGATTGAAGAACACGACCACGGAGTTTATTTCCCAACATGGGTGGCTGCATAGTCGGAGGATTGAAGCCAACGGAGCGTCATAGTAGTTGGCTTTTTATCTTTTTTATATCTTATGTCGATGGATCCTAGAATTATGAACGGCTGTGTGCATCCTAATTATGCAGAGGCTGGATGTAATGCTTAAAAAAATTTAGTAATAAAGCGCCCCATATCGAAAAAAAATCTGAAGAAGGTGGATCTTAACCGCCATGTCACCTGATTCATTAATTTGTCTTACCACATCAAGGTCGTAGCTACAATTTTTTATTGCGGTCCACATCCCGCATTAGCGTCCAAAGATGTGTACCACTCTTAGAACCTTCCCCATCATGGCAACAGCCATGACTCGGCCCTCGGATTTTGTACACTTCCGTAACGGAGATTGTTTCTCTACCGTTGCAATGCACGAGCAATTTTTCTAGTGAATATCAATTGGTCAAGTGGTGACAAAGGATTAACTTATCAATGCCTACGTATTGTAGACTAGGGTTTAGTTGGAAGTAGAGGGCAAGTATATCTCGAAGGTTTCTGCCGAAAAGTACTCGACGATTAAGAAACTAACGTTATGTTGACAATGGATTCGATCCTCTCTTTGTCCGTCGACTCTCCCTTATATAGGAGGCGGAACCGAGGGTACCGTGTTACACAAGATTACAGACTCCGGGAGACTCTCTGAGTTCAACCCGCAAAGTTACAAGTCTACATTTTCTAATACAACTCTAACTTTCCTTAATACTAACTGGGCTTCCGAACTTCATATTCTTCGACTCGTGGGACTTCAGTAAACCCCGGGTACCATCTTTGGCAGGCCCATTGGGGATGCTTATGTCAGTAGCCCCCGAGATTTTGCTTGAATCAAAGAATTAGGGAAAATCTCCAACTTTATAATCATCCAATAACTTTGTCAAGTCATCACAAATCTTTAGATACACAGTTATATATTGTACAGGGATAATGGTAATTGGGGCTAGTTCATCTGACGGATCAGGTACTAGTGTCGCTTAAGGTCTTACCATCTGTCGAGTCCCAGTCATGTTTTATCGGGTACCTAACGCGTCCGTTAGGATTTTTCTTCGTATCTTTTGATACGGAAAAAAGTAGCAAACCGACGTCAGAGACGGTGCCACGCCGCTCAGAACGGATCTGGGGTCTTACCTTCGCAAAGTTTTGCGGCATTCAGAGATTATTCGCGACTTAGGCGCTCTGAGAATATATTGTCGAGTGCTCTTTCGGCTGCTGGAATAGCACATTTTATTGAGTCAACGGATGACTTATCTTGCCTTCCCGATGGGTGTATATGAAGAGTTATTTGTATAACTCGAAATATGCTCACTATACTCTTCATAATTTCATCGGGCACGCGAACAGCGTTCCCGATGGGAGTAGCCCCCGAGGCTACAGCCAAGGACTTGTACTTGGTTGTAGGCTCAACACTTTAACGCCTTATGTCACTATATTGTGGGAGGGGAGTTTTGGCTCCCGGGTTTACATGGACCCGATATCTAGACCAACAATTCCAGCGCAGAGATTGCGAACGTGGGGAGGAAAAGTGGTTCTACGTTCGGCAGCAATTCCAGAATACGCGTGCGTGCGCGTACGTAGCAGTGATGGGTCCCGCATGGTTAATGATTCTTCGACGGAGAGAAAACGGTGGTCCCTAACGGGGGGACGGTTGGGGCGACTAATGGACCCGCGGTACAAGTCAATGGCGGCGGCCTAAACTACATAATTGCATTTTAGCCTTCACCGGCGATACTGCAGATCTCGGACTACCCTAAACAGGAACACTATTAGGTACACATGACTAGTCTGTGATAATTTCGACCAGCATACACTACATACTACACTTGGTGCTTAGCAGAGATGGCATACTGCGCCCTAATGGAACGGCTGCGTGCTTCACTTGTAGCTTGACATCTGATCTGGGCGAGGATCAGCGCCAACACAATCAGCATCCCGACTGTGTTTGTCAGGGACACGAAAAGATTCAGTCGAGCGACTTCCTGGTTGTTGATGGCCGGAGCAGCTTGCCCACCCGGCCGCAGCAGTCAGTCCCCCGTTCGCCCCGAGCAGTCCAGCGTATCCCTCCCTCCACCCGAAGAAAACGCAAAGGCCGCTCTGCGTGCATGAACATCAGAGTTAGATAGAACTTGTTGAGGGAACTCAAAGATGCTTGCCAAATGAGAGTATTTTGGGGAATCGAATGAACTTACACTGAAGAGAGGGCACTTGTAGTACCTAACACCGGGTCTGGTGCCCTTGAACGCGTCCTTGGTGAGAACTGTGTTGCCACAAGTATGGCACAGGATGAGAGGGAGCGGCGTGTTGTCCTGCGTCGCAGGTTGAGAGGATGAAGAAGACGCCATGGATCTGGTGAGCTTCTGGATTGGGGAAACCTGAATCGAATGAGCTTCTAGAATCTGGATTGTCTCCTCCCCCGTCCTGGACACCTGGTCTGCTTATAATGGACGCGTGTTGCGAGCCCGCGAGCCGTTGGGCCTCGACGAGTACGGTCCAGGTAAGAGCTTGTCAGTCCAGGTCGCAGTGGATCCGTTTGTTCTGGTCCATCCAGCAGCTGGGCCGTCTCAATGAATGAGCCACAGCTGTCACCCGTGACACTGTATCATAACTGGCTACTCGACCAAAATACGATCCAGAATACAAGGATAGTGACCGACTTGTCCAGCTCTGGTTGGTCCAAGTATCGAGATCATATAGACCCGGGAGCCAAGATGAATTTCCGCTATATTGTCATCTTTTCTTGAGTTTTTATTTTTATCGGGTGCGCGACCAGCGCTCCCGATGGGAGTAGCCCCCGAGGCTATGGACAAATGCTTGCATTTGATCATAGGCTCTCGTCATTTCTATTTTATCATACCCAAAATTTCCTTTTTCAGAAGTAGCCCCCGAGCATTTGTTCAAAAACTTGTATTTGACCAAAGGCTGTCGAGATTATCAGTAGTCCTAGACTGTCTCTAATTTACATAACATCACTACCGAGATTTTTCATTTGGTAAGGTGACATCAGTGCTGACGATAACCACGACCACTGTATCGGGAAGACGCGATTGCTGTCCTTTCACTGACCTGCGGGCCCAAAATCCACGACACGTTGACACGTTATGCTAGTGGGGGACACACGTCCTCCACTTTTTCTGGCGCACGCGCTGTAGCGCCTGTTTAGTTCCATCATAGTAAACATACTGTTTTACCCCTTGGGCCACGTGTAAATCATCAAGCCCATTCGTAGATCATCCAACGGTGCGACGTTTTGACTGAACCTGCTATAAATAGCCATCGTCTTCCTCCGTCAATCCCCTTCGCTGCATCGTACTCCAATCTACTTTGCCAAAATCCCCTTTGCAGTCACACAAGCTCCAACATCCACGCATTCCACTGCTTCCTCCTTGTCGTCGTTGATGCCACCGTGGCCAAGACTCACGAGGCACAGCACTCCCGACGCAACAATGGCGGCGCAAGATCTGGGAAGCACGGAGTGGGAGAGATCCAAGATCTCCACGCAGGACATCAATCTGCTGAAAAAACTGGGGCTGAGCAAGAAAAAAGAGGCGCTGCGCTTCCCCAGCGAGGAGAGCTACCCGACGCCTCCCATTGGATACCGGGTGAGCTTTGTTGACCACCTCATCCGCGGCCTTGCTGCGCCCATCCATGATTTTCATCGCGGATTAATGTTCGTGTATGGGCTACAGCTTCATCACCTTACCCCCAATTCCATCCTTCATGTTTCTATTTTTATTACCCTTTGCGAATGCTTCCTTGGAGTTCATCCCAGTTGGGCTCTATGGAAACGCATCTTCTTCCTCCGCCGCAATGGCTCCCCCAACATTGCCTATAATATAGGCGGTGTTGTTATTTGTGTCCGTCCTGATGTCGAGTATTTTGATGTCAAATTCCCCGATTCCGTCCAAGGGTGGCGCCGAAGATGGTTGTATATTCGTGAGGAAAGCGCCGACTCGGTGGAACAAAACATTCCCCCTTTCAACGGCAACGAAAAAATCCTCCGCCGCCGCTCCTGGGATGCAGAAGCTACCGACGAAGAAAAGTCGGTGACAGAGGCACTGATGACGCGCATCCACGAGCTCCAGAATACCCGTGGCCAAGAGTTGTCGGGTATCCAGATTACGGCATATTTCCTTAGGATTAGGGTGCAGCCTCTACAGGCTCGCAAAAACCCCCTCTGGATGTATGCTGGTGATAAAGATGAAGATCGGCTGTCGATAGATCTACCGGTCAAGGACCTAGAAAAACTTGTCCGAAAAATCTCTTCGCTCAGCAAGAAAGACACCATCCCGACATCTTGCCGCGTGGTGCCGTATAGCAGCACCAACGCTCTCCCCTAGGTAATCTATCTTTATCGTCTGCTTGTTTTCTAGTCATTTCTTTTGAGTACTATTTCTTCGACTGCTGTTAATTGATATAATTTCCTGTCGACACATTCTTATCTTGTTCAGAACCATAAAACTGCGTCAACTCTTCCTCCCCTTCCCGAAGGTGGAGATGTCGAAGAACGCACAGTCCTTGCCGAGGACACCCAGGTTCCTTCTCATCCTGAGAGTGAAGTCGCGGTTTCTCACAAACCCGCGGCTTCCTCTGAAAAAGAAGTTGAATCCGAGGCTTCAGAGTCCACGCAGTCTATCCCTTCCGCTGTTTCTCCGAAGAAACGGAAGAGGGGTGATGCAGAAGGCTCTGGCACCTTGATACGTCTCCGACGTATCGATAATTTCTTATGTTCCATGCCACATTATTGATGATATATACATGTTTTATGCATACTTTATGTCGTATTTATGCATTTTCCGGCACTAACCTATTAACGAGATGCCGAAGAGCCAGTTGCTGTTTTCTGCTGTTTTTGGTTTCATAAATCCTAGTAAGGAAATATTCTCGGAATTGGACGAAATCAACGCCCAGGGTTCTATTTTTGCACGAAGCTTCCAGAAGTCCGAGGGAGAGACGAAGTGGGGCCACGAGGTGGCGACACAGCAGGGCGGCGCGGCCTGGGCCTTGGCCGCGCGGCCCTGGTGTGTGGGCCCCTCGTGACCCCTCCGAGGCTGCCCTTCCGCCTACATATAGTCTTCGTCGCGAAACCCCCAGTACCGAGAGCCACGATACGGAAAACCTTACAGAGACGCCGCCGCCGCCAATCCCATCTCGGGGGATTCAGGAGATCGCCTCCGGCACCCTGCCGGAGAGGGGAATCATCTCCCGGAGGAATCTTCACCGCCATGGTCGCCTCCGGAGTGATGAGTGAGTAGTTCACCCCTGGACTATGGGTCCATAGCGGTAGCTAGATGGTCGTCTTCTCCTTATGTGCTTCATTGTCGGATCTTGTGAGCTGCCTAACATGATCAAGATCATCTATACGTAATGCTATATGTTGTGTTTGTCGGGATCCGATGGATAGAGAATACTATGTTATGTTTATTATCAATCTATTACCTATGTGTTGTTTATGATCTTGCATGCTCTCCGTTATTAGTAGAGGCTCTGGCCAAGTTTTTACTCTTAACTCCAAGAGGGAGTATTTATGCTCGATAGTGGGTTCATGCCTCCATTAAATGCGGGACGGTGACATAAAGTTCTAAGGTTGTGGATGTCGTTGTTGCCACTAGGGATAAAACATTGATGCTATGTCCAAGGATGTAGTTATTGATTACATTACGCACCATACTTAATGCAATTGTCCGTTGTTTGCAACTTAATACTCGAAGGGGTTCGGATGATAACACTGAAGGTGGACTTTTTAGGCATAGATGCATGCTTGGATAGCGGTCTATGTACTTTGTCGTAATGCCCAATTAAATCTCACTATACTCATCATATCATGTATGTGCATGGTCATGTCCTCTCTATTTGTCAATTGCCCGACTGTAATTTGTTCACCCAACATGCTATTTATCTTATGGGAGAGACACCTCTAGTGAGCTGTGGACCCCGGTCCATTCTTTTACATTGAATACAATCTCTTGCAATACTTGTTCTACTTGTTTTCTGCAAACAATCATCATCCACACTATACATCTAATCCTTTGTTACAGCAAGCCGGTGAGATTGACAACCTCGCTTGTTTCGTTGGGGCAAAGTACTTTGGTTGTGTTGTGCGGGTTCCACGTTGGCGCCGGAATCCCTGGTGTTGCGCCGCACTACATCCCGCTGCCATCAACCTTCGACGTGCTTCTTCACTCCTACTTGGTTCGATAAACCTTGGTTTCTTACGAGAGGAAACTTGCTGCTGTACGCATCACACCTTCCACTTGGGGTTCCCAACGGACGCGTGCTTGTACGCGTATCAAGCTAAATTTACGGCGCCGTTGCCGGGAGATCAAGACACGCTGCAAGGGGAGTCTCCACAATCCAATCTCTTTACTTTGTTTTTGTCTTGCTTTATTTTATTTACTACTTTGTTTGCTGCACTTATATCAAAACACAAAAAAAAATTAGTTGCTAGCTTTACTTTATTTACTGTCTTGCACTATATATCAAAAACACAAAAAAAATTAGCCACTTGCATTTATTTTATCTATTTTGCTTTATTTACTACTGCTAAAATGAGTAATCCTGAAGTTGAAGTTCGTTCGTTTAAGCAACAAGGGGGAGAATGTTTAAAAGATGCTTGGTATAGAATTAGTGATGCCCATAATAGGTGCACTAAGAAACACTCCACCACTATCCTACTCAGGAATTTTTATGTTGGTATCTCTAGCTGGAATAGGTATGTTCTTGATTGTCTCGCATGAGGAAACTTCCTAGGCGCTCCTGCTTTAGAAGCTAGTTGCATTATTGAGAGTTTATTTGGAACACCACCTGTTAATGAAGTTAAAATTGAAACCTCTCTTGAAGATGTCATGAAAAAGTTGGAAACCATAGAGCAAAACCTTCCAAGTATTGATACTACTTTGGGAGCACTACTTGATAGCACTGATAAACTTGATAAATCTCTAGGTGGAATGAATGAGAGAATCACCATCTTAGAATCTTGTGCTAACCATGATAATCAAACCCAAAGGATTAGTGAACTTGAAGAGGCTATGGGAACATTGGGTTCAACCTTTTCATCTATAAAGTTTAGAGAGAAAGCTTATGTGGGTAAGGAGCAAAAGTTTATGTATGTCTCTAAAGTGCCTAAACCAAAAAATATTATTATAGGCCTAAAATTGACAAAGCCCTTAGTACCACTACAGATGGGGGAGCTTATGATATCGATGCCCCATCTCTTGATAATACTTGATATACACTTTCTGCGCCTAGCTGAAAGGCGTTAAAGAAAAGCGCTTATGGGAGACAACCCATGTTTTTACTACAGTACTTTTATTTTATATTTGAGTCTTGGAAGTTGTTTTTTTACTGTAGCAACCTCTCCTTATCTTAGTTTTGTGCATTGTTGTGCCAAGTAAAGTCGTTGATAGTAAGGTTCATACTAGATTTGGATTACTGCGCAGAAACAGATTTCTTTGCTGTCACGAATTTTGACCTGCCTCTCTGTAGGTAGCTCAGAAAAATATGCAAATTTACGTGCGTGATCCTCAGATATGTACGCAACTTTCATTCAATTTGAGCATTTTCATTTGAGCAAGTCTGGTGCCTCAATAAAATCCGTCTTTACGGACTGTTACGTTTTGACAGATTCTGCCTTTTATTTCGCATTGCCTCTTTTGCTATGATGGATGAATTTCTTTGCTTCATTAATATCCAGTAGCTTTGTGCAATGTCCAGAAGTGTTAAGAATGATTATGTCACCTCTGAACATGTGAATTTTTATTATGCACTAACCCTCTAATGAGTTGTTTCGAGTTTGGTGTGGAGGAAGTTTTCAAGGATCAAGAGAGGAGGATGATACAATATGATCAAGGAGAGTGAAAGCTCTAAGCTTGGGGATGCCCGGTGGTTCACCCCTGCATATTTTAAGAAGACTCAAGCGTCTAAGCTTGGGGATACCCAAGGCATCCCCTTCTTCATCGACAACATTATCGAGTTCCTCCCCGAAACTATATTTTTATTCCATCACATCTTATGTGCTTTGCTTGGAGCGTCGGTTTGTTTTTGTTTTTGTTTTGTTTGAATAAAATGGATCCTAGCATTAATTGTGTGGGAGAGAGACACGCTCCGCTGTTGCATATGGACAAATATGTCCTTAGGCTTTACTCATAGTATTCATGGCGAAGGTTGAAATCTTCTTCGTTAAATTGTTATATGGTTGGAATCGGGAAATGCTACATGTAGTAATTCTAAAATGTCTTGAATAATTTAATACTTGGAAATTGTTGTGCTCATGTTTAAGCTCTTGCATCATATACTTTGCACCCATTAATGAAGAAATACATAGAGCTTGCTAAAATTTGGTTTACATATTTGGTCTCTCTAAAGTCTAGATAATTTCTAGTATTGAGTTTGAACAACAAGGAAGACGGTGTAGAGTCTTATAATGTTTACAATATGTCTTTTATGTGAGTTTTGCTGCACCGGTTCATCCTTGTGTTTGTTTCAAATAACCTTGCTAGCCTAAAACTTGTATCGAGAGGGAATACTTCTCATGCATCCAAAATCCTTGAGCCAACCACTATGCCATTTGTCTCCACCATACCTACCTACTACATGGTATTTCTCCGCCATTCCAAAGTAAATTGCTTGAGTGCTACCTTTAAAATTTCCATTCTTTATCTTTGCAATATATAGCTCATGGGACAAATAGCCTAAAAACTATTGTGGTATTGAATATGTACTTATGCACTTTATCTCTTATTAAGTTGCTTGTTGTGCGATAACCATGTTCCTGGGGACGCCACCAACTACTCTTTGTTGAATATCATGTGAGTTGCTATGCATGTCCGTCTTGTCTGAAGTAAGGGAGATTTACCACTCATTTAATGGTTAGAGCATGCATATTGTTAGAGAAGAACATTGGGCCGCTAACTAAAGCCATGAATCATGGTGGAAGCTTCAGTTTTGGACATATATCCTCAATGTCATATGAGAACATTAGTTGTTGCTGCATGCTTATGCATTAAAGAGGAGTCCATTATCTGTTGTCTATGTTGTCCCGGTATGGATGTCTAAGTTGAGAATAACCAAGAGCGAGAAATCCAATGCGAGCTTTCTCCTTAGACCTTTGTACAGGCGGCATAGAGGTACCCCTTTGTGACACTTGGTTAAAACATGTGTATTGCGATGACAATCCCGGTAATCCGAGCTAATTAGGACAAGGTGCGGGCACTATTAGTATACTATGCATGAGACTTGCAACTTGTAAGATATAATTTACATGATACATATGCTTTATTACTACCGTTGACAAAATTGTTTCTTGTTTTCAAAACCAAAGCTCTAGCACAAATATAGCAATCAATGCTTCCCTCTGCGAAGGGCCTTTCTTTCACTTTTATGTTGAGTCAGTTCACCTATTTCTCTCCACCTCAAGAAGCAAACACATGTGTGAGCTGTGCATTGATTCCTACATACTTGCATATTGCACTTGTTATATTACTTTACATTGACAATATCCATGAGATATACATGTTACAAGTTGAAAGCAACCGCTGAAACTTAATCTTCCTTTGTGTTGCTTCAATACCTTTACTTTGATTTATTGCTTTATGAGTTAACTCTTATGCAAGACTTATTGATGCTTGTCTTGAAAGTACTATTCATGAAAAGTCTTTGCTTTATGATTCATTTGTTTACTCATGTCATTACCATTGTTTTGATCGCTGCATTCATTACATATGCTTACAATAGTATGATCAAGGTTATGATGGCATGTCACTCCAGAAATTATCTTTGTTATCGTTTACACTGCTCGGGACGAGCAGGAACTAAGCTTGGGGATGCTGATACGTCTCCGACGTATCGATAATTTCTTATGTTCCATGCCACATTATTGATGATATCTACATGTTTTATGCATACTTTATGTCGTATTTATGCATTTTCCGGCACTAACCTATTAACGAGATGCCGAAGAGCCGATTCTTTGTTTTCGCTGTTTTTGGTTTCGAAATCCTAGTAAGGAAATATTCTCGGAATTGGACGAAATCAACGCCCAGGGTTCTATTTTTGCACGAAGCTTCCAGAAGTCCGAGGGAGAGACGAAGTGGGGCCACGAGGTGGCGACACAGCAGGGCGGCGCGGCCTGGGCCTTGGCCGCGCGGCCCTGGTGTGTGGGCCCCTCGTGACCCCTCCGAGGCTGCCCTTCCGCCTACATATAGTCTTCGTCGCGAAACCCCCGATGCGAGAGCCACGATACGGAAAACCTTACGGAGACGCCGCCGCTGCCAATCCCATCTCGGGGATTCGGGAGATCGCCTCCGGCACCCTGCCGGAGAGGGGAATCATCTCCCGGAGGACTCTTCACCGCCATGGTCGCCTCCGGAGTGATGAGTGAGTAGTTCACCCCTGGACTATGGGTCCATAGCAGTAGCTAGATGGTCGTCTTCTCCTTATGTGCTTCATTGT